>NC_090659.1:51433999-51696499 GCF_013368605.1 Nyctibius grandis
CCTTGAAGCATTTATTAGGAATGAGATCCAAAGAGATGATTGTAGGGAGAGCACATCACATTAATTCTGTCTTGCCTAAAAAAAACCACAAGGAACACAGGCCACTGCTAAGCACGTTAAGATTTTTGAATAAAAACTTCTGTGTTTTAGATATGCGACTTACACGTAACTGCTATGAACCTGAAAATGACATCTGGAATTCTGACTCAATTTGTTGACACAGTTTTCATGAAGAGGCCTGTTTATTCCTATATTTAATAGCAAGCATGTGGGAAGGAATTAGAAGGATGAAATCTCTACCCATTTGAGGCTTGCTGAACAAACTAGGACCATGTACCAGTTTTATTATATTAAAAAAAAGTCAAAATCTCCCACACAATCTTCCTGTGCTGTTTTGCTACTGTTATGTTCTCATTCACTTTCTGAACAGCACCAATTCAGTTCCTCTTGAGTATCTAATGGGCACGGGTAGCACTCAGTAACCTTTGTGATACTCAGGAAGCAGAGATGATCTGCAACAAAAACTGTAACAACCCAAAACCAGAGGATAGTTTATATGTTCATAACGTATTTCCAAAGCTCTGCGGTGCATTTCCCTTTAACTTCTTCAGAGTTTCAAGTGGGAAGAGGCTCTTTGGGACACCTAAAGCAGTGGAAAGTAAGTTGAAAAGCTGGAAGGAAGAAAAGCAGGGACAGGAACCTAATAGGTGATTAAGCACTAGGTATGTTTCAGGTATGCTGTGGAGTTGTGTGTGACATTATGCCTTCAGTCATTCCAAACATGAGAGCATTTTATAATTTATATTTTTTTTTTGCTTGAAATATGCTATTATTTTTTAAGATTTTTTTTCTAAGTGTGACTAGTGGAATTCTAGTAATGTTATTAAATAAACTCAGACTCCATACAGTTCATTGTAGCAAATATCTCTTAAGCATAATTTTAAACAGTTACAGGCTTGAAATACTATCAGACCATTTCAAGGGTGAACTATGGAAAGAACAATTTCAACTTACTTGCCCCAACTCTGTTTCACGGGACTCCATTTTCTCTTTCAACCTGCGGTTGTCAGACTCTGCAATGATCAGTGCCAGTCTCACAGGACTACAATCTGCTTCTGCTTGACAGCATTTTGCTTCCCAGCTTTCTCCTCGTTCACGGGCTTCGTGGTAATTCTCCAAAAGCTCGCAGTTCTCTGTCTCCTAACACATAAAGCTTGTTTGTTTAATAATTTACAGTAAGCTTCACAAAATAGGGCTATCTATAGATCTACAGGTATGTCATGGTCTTGGATGTTCTCTTTCCATTGAAAACTTTGCCATTTAGCCAAAACACTGAGAGACTTCTCAAGAACCACTTCAAGATAGCCACATTTTAATGCTCAAAAGACACCTGTTAAAAATGGCTAGATTAACATTACAAATACAAGGTATAGCAATATATTGCAGAAATATTTTTTTAACTATTAATCCCATATGGTAGTAAAGACAAAAGAGTTCCAAGTCTCTCTTATTCACTGTTTGAATTTTTAAATTTAATAAACACACACACACGTGTGTGTACATGTGTGTATATATATATACACATAAGACCACAATGAAATATACATCATTACTTGTGTACTGCAAAAATAGCTAAGAAAATGTGTTCAAACTCTTAAAACATATTAGTAGAATGCAAATAAGTTTTGGCTAGGAAGCAAATTCTTCCACGGAAATATGGTTAAAATTTCATTTTTAGTTAAAACAACAGCTTTTATTAACAGGTTTAATCCATATACTTACTTTAGTCTTCAGTACACCCTTCAGCCTGACAATATCTGTGTTTGAATCCTGGGCTTTCAGCTTTATATCATCAAGTTCATTTTGGTACTTTGCTAGTTTTTTATATAATAGCTATGAAGAAAGATTTGTTTCATAAGGTTAAAGCATACTGTTTGTACCTTTACAAAAAAAATAGCATTAGTATGTATCTAATGCCTGTGGCTTTACTAACTCATTATTTAAAGGCTATATAAGATCCAAACCATGTGTATTTCTATAAACAAAATTTTGCATTTCTCAAAAAGATTTTGTTTCTTTGACTTACAAATAGTGCTAAATCTTCTTAAAAAGAAGAAAAATGTCAATAAAAGAGGGTAGCAGATAAGAAGAAAAATGTCAATAAAAGAGCGTAGCAGATAAGAAGAAAAATATAAATGGTTTATTTAGCAGCTAGATGATCATAACAAAATAGCCTGCCCCATTTAAGGAGCAGGGTTCAGACTTAGCTCCCTCCTTTTTACATGTTACAGTCTCTTAAAAGCCCACATTTGAAAAAGCAGAAGACAGCTAAATAATGGAATTAACCAATTAAGTGGTTATCTCCTAATCAGGAGAAATAAAGCCACAAGTATTAGGAGAACACACGCAGAATTTCTGGCAACTATTGCTTGAGAAAGAGAACAGAATGAGGAAAAAAACTGCAGAAAGGCTGTCTTAGACTGCTCGGTTCAAAAACTCTTTGTTCCTTACAAAATTACTAGAACATTCAGCTGCAAGAACCAGCGGAGGTGGGGGTGGAGAAGGCTATCGAGAAACCCCTGCTCCTGTTGTGAAAAGGCCGTGAATTGCTGAGAAAGGTGCTCTGGAAATCTGTGAACTTTTCCAGTAAGCTCAAGCGAAGAAATGAGAATGCTACTTTAAGTACTTTGAGTATCACCTGAATAAATGGAAGAACCTAGAGGAACCAATGCATATTATAGAGGCAAGCCCATTAAGAAGTAGTTGATCCTGTGAGGCTAAGACTTTTTTGTTTCTAACTGCTTCTACAAGCATCCAGGCATTGCAAAGGAAACCATGAAGCTTTCAAAAGTAGCTAGAAGCAACAAGAGGCTGTGTTTGGTACCAGCTGACCACATCAGTATCAACTCTGATTCTGAGAGAAAGTAAATAGTGATTCCCTGGAGTACTTTTGATGGCTAAAGCTACTACGAACCTCAACTTTTCCAGGATACTCAAAGAGGGCGCTAAAAAAAAAAAAGATGAGTATGTTTAAGGGAAGTGTTATTTAGAATTAGAGTTATCTCACCTAATTTTTGCAGTGCATAATTAAGCACCTGATTTAAACTAGTTAGCCACACTTCCTCTATAATGAAGGGAGAGAGGCAAAATGAATCACTTCAAAAACTGGGATGGGATGAATCTCCTTCTGGAGGACTTTTCTTAACTTAAAAGGGATACTTAATGACTTAAAACTGATATACCTAACATCAGGTGAAGTTAATTTGCTCCTTCAAAATGGGGTAGTGCTTCTAGAGGAAGAGAAAGCCAGGTGAGCAGAAAGTATTTTCAAAGACAAAGATATCCTAAACAGTAGAATAAGTGCAGAGAAGAAAGATCAAGTATCAGAAAACCTAAGTGAAGGCAAGAAGTTGAAGAAAAAGAATTAAAACCAGAACATTACACTGTGATGAACTACTACAGGTATTAAGCTTAACTTCTAGCTGCTTGGAAAACACATTGATGCATGAACATTGTGTGTGCATGAGATGACACTTTAGTTTTAAGTATTTTAACTACTTTCATTAGTAACTGCACACAGATAAATAACACAGGAGATAATGTAATGTTGTATTATAACCAAATATTTCCAGCATCTTTTATCCAATAGCCACTTTAATGGAATGTAAATAAATACAATACTATTATTAAAGTTTTGAACCTTATTAAAATGCACACTGTGTTAAATTATTAGCAAGTCAAATTCATAAGCTTGTAAGTGCTCTGGGCCAGTCACAGCACAGTATAAGAAATATTTGCTGCCTCCTTTATAGTACTTTTTCCATATAAGCAATAGTAATAACTGCCACAGTGATTTACATGAAGATCAGAAAAAAACATTAATTAGCTCTTCCTCAAGATAAACATCCAAACCATTACCTAAGAATAGCTGGTCCTCTTTATACAAGTGAGCCGAGCAATAAGGGAAAAATCAGAGTTTGAAAAGTGAGCTTAAAAACGAGTTTGCCGATTTACTTCAGATGAGGGCCCAACAATTCTATGTGCTACTTGAAAAATACACAATTTTCCTTTTTATTCAAGGTTTCTCTGTACAAATATACCTGATTTTCTTGCTTAATATTAGAAAGATGTTCTTGTAACCTGTCATTCTCCTGAGCTAATGATCCTCTGCTCTTGTTAGTCTGTGCAAGTACTTTGTTGGTTTCTTGTAGCTGTTGATGCAAACTGGTGATACCTTTCTCACAGATAGAGAGTGCTTCAGCAGATTTTCTATGCAGCAAACAATAAATACTTCAGATATGACAATATTGCCCAACCTAAGACAAATGATAGCTTTTCCAGTGGTTAAGTTTGCAAGTCATGGAACAAAGCTGTAACACTTTAATATTTAATAGAGTAAAAAAAAAAAATTTATACATTAGCACATCATGTGATTCAATTTTTGAGTTAATGTTATAAATTAATCAAAATTTAATAATGATCTTGACAATTTATCCTTACTTTGTGGAACACTCCAACTCAGAAATCAGAATCTTGAAATCTGAAATTATTTTCTCCTTGAAAAGAAATACAAAATTAAAATAAACCTCTCACCACTCACTAGTATAAATGGGAAAAAAATCTAACAAGATTATTTATATTTTCCTTTTCTTCAGCTAGCTAGTTAATTTAATGATTTAAAGCAAAATGGATTGTGGTTTTCCAAGTTTCATCATGCACTGTTTAGAGATGAAAGTTCTGATAAGCTAATTTGGCAAATAAAGGAACAAATATTGTTATCTTCTGCAGACTTTAATTAAATTTTTTAATCCTTTGTGATTCTAAAGGTAGCATTTGGCTCACACTCCCAAAACTAAATGATGTCTTCTGTTTATTAGATAAGTTATCACAGCTTTTCTACAATGAATAAACTACCAGAGTCCGGTAGTTTGTAATTGATAAAACAAGAATTCTGTCACTATATTTCCATAAAGAAGGTAGCACAAAGTATATCACTTTACTCTCTTGTCTTTGGATACAGATATTAAAAGAAGCATAGATAGCCTAAGGAAATGTCTTCCACTGGAGACACAAGAGTGGTGAGAGACAGACATCTTTTCTCTAAAATGGACACCATTTTAGACTTCATAGTTTTTAAAATGCAAAGTCAGTGCTTATGGCAAGATGATTATAGCCTGTCCTGCAATATCTTGTCTTTAGGATTTTGTTAAAAATCAGTGCGAATTCTTGAGTTAACAATCACAACAGTTAAAAAGTACCTTCTTGAGTTTATCCTAAATCAATATCCAGACGACTTAAGCTAAAGAGAAAAACAATGGTTCAGAACTGAGAACTAAGCAGCTTCTTTAT
The DNA here is from genome assembly GCF_013368605.1 of Nyctibius grandis. Lineage (NCBI taxonomy): Eukaryota > Metazoa > Chordata > Aves > Nyctibiiformes > Nyctibiidae > Nyctibius > Nyctibius grandis. The sequence goes on from NC_090659.1 coordinate 51,439,349, forward strand.
ATAGTTTGAAATCAGGCTGTGCAATAAACTGATGCAATTTTCTTAGGTAAACTAGTATCTTAAGATGAAAATAATATAATCCAGATGCTTCTTCAATGATAACAAAGGCAATATTATTTGGCGCCCTGCATCTCTAACATCAGTGGACCCCAAGGAAGAATTTGGGCTAAATTTTATGATAAACAAAATATTTTATTGGCTAATGTACTCTTCTCCACTTCAGGAAAGTACTTAAAAGTCTCTTCTCTTGATAAGTATAAACCATACAAAACACCAAACATGAGTTGCTCAACACTTCTCAAACCTACTGCTCTTGAAGTAAACATGAGTTTTATTGTAGCCTTGAAACTGGAGCAGAACTAGGTCAGCACTAAGCACTGTTGCAGATACCAATATAAGATAGGTGTGATGACCCAACAGATCCTTTTCCTATTTGTGTCTTGTGACTATGTGACTATTTACATGTTAGAACATACTTTAATTGCCAGGCTTTCCTCAAAAGTAGCAATCTTCTCTCTTCCTTCTTCCACACAGCCTTGCAAAGTTGCCTTCTCTTTATCAAGTTGTGCAGTTGTTTCTTTCAAAGCACAGATCTCCTCTTGCTGTACAAGACTTTGTCTTGAAAAGTAATCTGGACAGAGGCAGAAAGGTCTCATTTTTATTAATTCAGCCCATTTTAAATAAAAATTCTTTTGATACACTTCTGAAGCATAAAAGAACATAAAAGAAGGCAAAAGCTCCCCTTCAAGAGAACACTGAAGCATGTACCTTTTCAAAGCATAAATAATCTAATACTTATAGAACTGCATTCTTCCTTAGATCAAGGCCTTGAATTACTTGGCTGAAAACACATATGTCTTTAAACAGATGTTTAGATCATTAAAAATAACTTTCTCAGGTATTATAACAATAAAGACGAACAGAATTACAATAGACAGAAGCAATACATAGATTACAGCATGTAATGACTGATGAAATAAGAGACTGATAACCTGATATTAGCCATTTTTTCTGAAATAATTTTTTAATTTATTGAAATGAACTTTATGTAATAGTGAATGAGTAATGCATTTATAAAATTCAACGCCACTTAAAAATTGCGAAGATAATAATGAAAAAAGCAATCTACTCACTACAAAATCAAATTCTAAAACATGTCTCTCGCTGTCTTCATTCAGCTAATAAGGTGTTACACACTACATTTACCTTGAAATGGTCAGAGAATCAATCCTTACATGATCTACATACATTGCATTCACAGAGGAGAACCACAGAAACCCTCCTCACAGTGAACCTTACATCTCATAAAAACCATGCAGGCTGCAAATTACTCTTTAAATATCAGTGTAATTTGGCTTATTGAATGATATTTATTAACCACTTCCAGGAGATAAAACATCCAAAGTAAAATGATCTGTAGCTCAGTCTTTCAGGGTCATCATAGCATATATTCACATTCTACTTTTTCCACAGAACTTCTCCCTATTTCAAAACACAAAGTGAAAGGCGCTCAAATTTCCACTCCATATTTTTGGATGCATGGCTCTGGAACCTGCTAAGGCAGTGTTCAAACCTATTTCTAAAGAAAATTATGATGGAGCAGCTAATCCTGGAAACCATTTTCAGGCACATTAAGGACAAGAAAATCATCAGTAGTAGTCAGCATGGCTTCACCCAGGGGAAGTCATGCTTGGCCACTTCTGTGATGAAGTGACTGGCCTGGTGGATGAGGGGAGAGCAGTGGATGTTGTCTACCTTGAGCTCAGTAAGGCCTTTGACACTGTCTCCCATAGGATACTCATAGATGAGCTGTTGACATATGGGCTGGATGAGCAGACAGTGAGGTGGATTGAAAACTGGCTGAACGGACACGCACAGAGAGAAGGTGGTGATCAGCAGCACAAAGTCTAGTTGGACACTGGTAACTAGTTGTGTGCCCCAGGGGTTAATACTGCATCCAATCCTGTTTTACATCTTCACTGATGATCTGGATGATGGGGCAGAGCGTACCCTCAGGAGTTGTGCTGATGACGCAAAAGTGGGAGGAGCGGCTGATACACAAGAGGGTGGCGCTGCCATCCAGAGGGACCTTGACAGGCTGGAGAAAGGGGCTAACAGGAACATCATGAAGTTCAACAAAGGGAAATGGAAAGTCCTGCACCTGGAGACGAACAATCCCAGGCACCAGTACATGCTGGGGGCCACCCAGCTAGAAAGAAGCTTGGCAGGAAAGCTCGGGGTACTGGTGGACACCATGTTGAACACGAGCCACCAATGTGCCCTTGTTGCAAAGAAGGCTAATAGTACCCTGTGCTGCATTAGGGAATGTATTGCCAGCTGGTCGAGGCAATCCTTCCCCTCTACTCAGCTCTGGTGAGACACACCTGAAGTGCTGGGTCCAGTTCTGGACTCCCCAGTACAAGACAGACATGGACATACTGGAGAGGGTCCAGCGAAGAGCCATGAAGATGATTGAGGGAACTAGAGCATCTCTCTTATGAGGAAAAGCTGAGAGAGCTGAGACTGTTTAACCTGGAGAAGAGAAGGCTCAGGGGGAGCTTATAAATGTATATAAATACCTGAAGGGTGGGTACAAAGAGGACAGAGCCAGGCTCTTTTCAGTGGTGCTCAGTGGCAGGACCCTCTGAACATCAGGAAACACTTTTTTTTTTTTTTTTTTTACTGAAGGTGACCCAGCACTGGCACAGGTTGCCCAGGCAGGTTACGGAGTCTCTTCCCTTGGAGATATTCAGAAGCCATCTAGACACAGTCCTGGGCAACTGGCTCTAGGTGGCCCTGCTTGAGAAGGGGGGGTTGGACAAGATGACCTTCAGAGGTGCCTTCTAGCCTCAACCATTCCGTGATTCTAAGCAAGGGTGTGTTATCACCATTTTACGAAGAAGGAATGGAAGCACAAAGATCAATTGAAAATGCTATCTGATTATTTTGGATGTCCAAACTGTGACCTAAATTTTCAGGATAGAAAGTATTACATGTTCAAAAAAACAAGCACGGATTTCTGCCACCGCTGTCAGTGCTCAACATTTCTGAAAATTAATAACCAATATCTCAAATCAGGCACTCTGAAAATAGGTCATGTATAGTTAGTGAGCAATTGTGAAAAGTTTGGTTATGCATCACCCCAAAATTCTAAAGTACAGTATAAAATACTGCATAACAATATTTAACAGTTTAAATAGTGTATGCTTTCTCTTTCTGCAATTACCTGCTTTATTCACTGTGTTTTTGGCTAAGGAGATCTGACAGACAAGTTGCTTCACTAGACAACACTGATTTACTCCCTACAAAACTGTGCAAAAATTGCAGCAAGGCTCCTATAGTAAACCACCACATGATAGTGTACTTAAAAACAATACCATAAGTTAAAAAAAAACCCCACCAGCGTTTATTTGTTAAGTAATAGTACAGATTAACTTGTGTGAAAAACAAAAAGCACAACTTGGATTCCCATCATGTCTCACATGACATAGAAGACAAACCATCAGGGGACTATACGGCTGTTCTCTCTGCGGACAAGCACTGGAAAGAGACACTTTGCCAAGTGTACATTATTTTGCTGACAAGAGAAGGTAATGCAAGACTTGGAAATCCCTAGTTCCATTCCAGATTCCAAAAGGGAAAAGGTTCTCTAGTGGGCACACACATTTTCTTTCCATCTTCTCCAATTCTACCTCTCCAAGTTATTAGCTGCTCATCCTTTCTCCTTTCTCTTCACTTTGGTCAGCCCCAAGTCTTAAGGTTTCTCATCCTAGACTCCTTCCCTACCAGTACTAAACTCCTAAATACACCTTTTCCATCTCAATCTCCTTTTACTTCTGATCTTCCTCCTGCTTTCACCATTATTGTCCAAGTCCTAAATATTCTGTGTGTATAGCTGCTCACAGGTTCTAGTCACAGTTTGTGTTCAATAGCTTCAAGTCCTACCCACAATCCCTGAACTAGTCATCCAATTTTAAGGATCTTTCCAGTCTCTTTAACCACCTCATACTAGCTCTCCTCACTGGATGTCTCTGATCCTTCTTCACTTTCTCCCCTCACTTTATTAATTTTCAGTCTCTGATTTCTTGCATTGCCCAGCTTTCTCTGACGCCATATCCACACTCTGTTTCTCCATTCACTGACTCCCAGTCTCGTTGTTTCCTACTTACAGTCTCCTCTGACAACCAGTCCTCCTCGTTGCAAGTTCTTGCTCAGCCAATATCCCTATTGGCTCTTTATTAACTTTACTTCTCCTACCTATTTCACTAGGATTACGCTGCCTTATGCAAATTGTAATCTCGGTACCCTCTTTTATTGATCTTGCAGTTAAAACCTCTCGACTTTCTTCTCTCAGTACATTCTCTCCCCACACCTACACTGTTCCTTTCCTTCAGCTTCTCCCACTGTTATCCCTGTGGCGACAGGATAACAGCACAATACAGACAGTCTCCATTAATTTAAAGATTCTTTGCCTGGACTTGCCTCACAGTAATGAAAAATCCTAATAAATCTAGATTGGATCATGCTTCAGTCAGATGATATGAGACTTCAGATGCCAAATTCTGAAAAGTCTCTATTCAGCTTTAATGAACGGATTTTTTTTTTTGAGGCTTAAAATACGCTTCATTTGGACACATTTCCTGGGAAGGATCAAAAGCACGCAACGACACACAGACTGACATGCCTATCAAACATTAAGTCCCTTACTTTACTGGACCGGGATATAGGACTTTTAAAACAAAATATGTGGATTTTAATGTGGATAAACATCTTTTTCTCTAGCCTTCTCAGAAGTGGCTTAGATGCCTTAGGTAAAGCATTAAAAAAAATTAAGTTCACTTTGAATGAAATGCTTATTCATTTGAATGAAATGTTTAAATCCAAATAACCAGAGTTTGAAATTTGTAAGTAACATAAAAAAAGATATTTTAATACCATAAGGCAGCTCTAACATTAGAAGTCATTATCTATAGGTTAGCTTTATTTTCCCTTCACAAATTCAGCACTGCATTTGAGAACAGATTATGTCAACTGCCTCTATAGAAAATAATAACAGATTATTTATTTTCTAACACAATTTATTTAATTCTAACACAATACAGTTATAATTTGGAAGTGAGAACATATTCTTTGCCACTACAGGAATAATAATTCCTGTATCCACCTCCTTTACTCCCATAATATAAAAAAGGTGCAACATACAATATAGGATATATACTATAAAGGATGTCTTCCTGATTCCATCATCATCATCTTATGACGCTGAGAGGTGCTACAATCACGTTAGTGGATCATAAATATAACTGATATGCTCAGACACTGCTCATTGGTACCAACACACATTGGTAGCTGACAGTATGTGCTGTCACTGAAACTTACTTGCAAGAACTTTATTACACAATTTTAAAATGCAAAAACCTCCCAATAATGAAAGAAAACAGCCTTTTTGCCCTTGAAATGTTAAAACTGTCAAAAATATATTTATTTGCATTCAACACCTTTTCTTTCAACCCATAAGAAAAACAGAAAAAGAAAAATGCTGTAATATAACAATTAGCATATTGAATTTTATTACAAAAACTGTATCTGTCACTCACCATTTTTTTCATCCAAAAGCATAATTTTCTCTTGGGTAAGTTGCATTTCATATTTTTTCTTAACAAGGCTTTGCTGAGCCTCTGAAAGACTCTGTTCTGTCTTTTCATTCAATAAACTGGAAAAGCAGAAGCATTAAACAGGAGAATTCAGAAGTTTATGTATTATTTTTTTCCTTTTTGAAATGTCACTAAAATTGTAGAAGCTAAGAAAAAGCAAGATTCTTCTGTATAGTTTAGCCTATTTGGGATGTTTTATTAATGTTAACCTCAATCTCTGGATATTAAAGCCTGAATACTCCTACAAAGAATCCCAGAAAGTAAGAAGCGTTCTTTACAACAGGTGGACACAAAAACTTCTCAGAAATTATTAAAATAAAAATCATCACTTAGGACATACATTGGAATACTTCACCTATTTCAAGCTACACCCAAGTCATACGTTCAAATCAAGTAGTAATATTAATGATTCTCAAACTGTTGAAGAAACTGAAGAGGACTATCAGCCTGGTTTGAGGGGAAAAGAAAAAAATATTTTAGTAGCAGCAACTAATCTTTCACACTCAATTTTTATAGTATTCATAAGTCTGACAACTTATTATACAGCAGCAATAACTCAGGACTGGATTTACAAAGGACTTCACATTATTTTAGAAATCACAGTGTCTTTAGAAAGGCATTGTGGGCCGGCATAATACTGCATGCTAGCACCCAGCATTCCCACCAATCAAAATCCAACAAAAAACCCTGCAACACCCATGTGTCGACTATACCAGTCACTTGTAAGGACACATAGGTTTAGGAAAGTGTTTTCCTAACTGAATTATATTTAAGGAGGAAAAAGTCACAGTATCTTCTCTTGCAGTCGGTTCACTCTGTAGCCTAGTTCAGTCTGTGATATAGTCCTTCTTATCTCTCTGCACAAACTTCACACGTGCTTGATCTTTCTCTCCAGTCAGTAAATTATCCTTTTTCATCTTGCACTCACTGACCTATGCTTTCTTCCGTAAAGGCTTCCATTGAGTCTAGTCGCACTACAAGTTTCTAAACATGGTTAGGAACTCCAGTTGACCAGCAGGCCATAAACGCTATGCAAGGATTCAGTTTTATTTCCTCTCATGAAAATCTCCAAGACTAAGAAAAGGATGTTTGAAACTAACTACACGTGACACTCATTAGTTTATGCATGTTTGCTTGCCTCTATAAAAACAACAATAAAAATTTTTTAAAAAATTAATCCATATGCAATTTACAAAAAAAACATCAATCCCTGCAGCTTCTAATATAAAGCTCCTAACTCTTAACTCAGAGTGAATTTTACTTTTTCACTGAAGATGGCTTTCAGCGTATAATAATATCAACAAGCCAAGAATATTTACATATAAATAAGCAATGAGGAAAACAATTTCACTCCAAAAAGAAGGATGGCTCATAAGAACAACTATCATAAATTCCTTTCCCTTTGAGCTATATAACAGTTACGAAAACCAATGAACACAGGCTGACGTTACTCGTCAAACTAATGGAATTATATACTTTTACTTACCTAAGTGAAACCTATTCAGCTTCCTACCAGCTCAGCTCAGTTTCAGAGCCCAGTGCTCTTCTTGCCAATCTTTTCACCTCCGTTTCCAGAGAATCAATGGTGTCTTTCATTAGCGCCTCTTTGGACATCTGTTCTAACCGTTCACTATCTAACTATAAATATAATTAAACATTAAAAGCCAAAAAAAAGCTGATTTATACATAGAATTTCTCCTATTAATTCAAATTCTACTCTGTTTTTAGCACAAGTCTTTTACTGAAGGAGAAATGTCCAAGTATCTCATTTACTCAGGGCCTGACTCCAAGTCTACTGAAGGTAGCTGGCAAAGAGCTGAAATGTTAATTTCACGTCCTTTGAAGGACAATTTCCTGTCTTTCAGATCTCTGGGGGTATTTTCGTTTGTTAAAGTAAATTTTCGGTTGGTAATTATGCCCAAGGGCAAAAATGTTTGGCATTGATCAACATGAAGAGTTTTCAGTGCAAAATAACATAACAGAAAACATTATTATGAGTGTATGAAGGGAGAAATCACAGTTTGGATACAACACTACCAATGATGGATTTAGGCCTCTACTAAGTTACATGGCTATGTGGGTAACAGTGTCAAAAGACTTGCTACAGTCTTGGTAAATGACATTCACTGCTCTCAGCCTGTTGTTTCCTGATAGAAAGCAGTCAGGTTGGTCCTGCAGAATTAAACATGATCATCACCTCTATTACATTTACAATTCCATAAATAATTATTTTCCCTTACATTTTGAATGGTAGTTTCTAGCTCTTCGATTCTCTGTTCCAAATGAGCCTTTTCATTAAATGCAGTCTCTTGGGAAATCTGTATCAAATGACAACAACAAAATCACACATAGAACAAGTCTGAACTCAGCCACAGACATATAATACAATTAACTCTCAGGATTAAAATAGAAATCTTTCCCAACTCTAATTACAATACTAAGTAGTTTTCATGTTAAAATAACCTTGGGGGCGGGAGGGGGCGGGCAGATCAAACCTTTAACTGCTCCCTGAGGCTATCACGTTCTGCAGTCATCCTTCGGAAATCTGACAGTGCTGTATCCCTTTCTATCTCCACATGTCTTAACATAGCTTGAGCTGTCACAGTATTTTTAGGAATCCTGGGGCATTTGATAACTTCCTGATGAAGTCGGGAAATCTATTCCTGTGCCCGTTTTTAAAAACAGCAGCATAACCAAAAGATGGAATAGATAATGTAATATATTACTGTAACATATAGCTGGTAATGCAGAGCATCCCAGAAACTGTGCAATATTAAAGATGAAATAATGATTTGTGCATATATTCTTTGATTCAGGAAAGCATTCTTAACTCAGGACAGCACTTACAAACTTGTATTTAACTGATAGATTCAAATCACAGAATTTCCATTATTTTTTTCTATTTTTTTAAACAAATGCTTTGCATTTTTTCTTTACACAAAACCAGGATTTTTTCTTGCACAACACCTTAAGTTATTTTCATTAATCATCCGAATACAAATCAAATTACCCGTTCATAAAGATTGACAATTTTGTCTCTCTCAGCTGTTAAAACTTTGAAGTTACCCTGAATTTCTGTCACAAGGCGCTCATATTTTTTCAGCATTGACTTAAATTCTTCACGTTCTCTCAATATTTTCAAAAGTTCCGATTCAGAACTCACTCCCTTAAAGAATAAGGTGATATAAGGTTAAAGTAGAGAAACAAAACTTGATATGCTTATTATATCTGGTTTGGAAATTTCTATAAAAGATTTAATAAGCCTTCATACTAGTACCCTCTAGACAGTCAAAACTGTTCATATATATTTCTTAGTATTAGAGACCAGATATACATACCATTTTCTAAAATACACTAAAATACATTATTTTGAGCAGCAATTGCCTATCACAAATGGTACTGACAATCATGTTAATAATTACTTAAAATGTAAGCAGTTGTTAGTAACAATTTAAAGTGATATACATGCATGCAGTGTAAAGGGGCAGTTAAGTTCACATTATTGGCCCATTCCTATGTTATGCATCTTTCTGTTTAGTTTTTCTTCCTGGTAATTATAGCTTTGGTAGTTTAGCATAAGATAAACCAACATTTTACAAAATGCATTCCTCCTCTTCCAAAGTGTTTTTCCAAGCTCACCTGAATGAATGAATTTTTTTTTTACATGCTGCCACAAGGAGAGGTTCACTTAAGACTTCAAAATGCGTTTCTAAATACCTTCAGCAAATTCTCAGTCTCACATTTATAGTAGTCTCTGTCCTCTTCCAATGTCTTAATAAAACATATCAAGCCTTGAAGGTGACTTCCCTTGCTTTATTTCAGCTTCTGTTTGTAAAATAACCTGCATGTGCAAAAACGAGCGAATTCACTCACTGAACTAGAACTTTTGTAAAGAATGATACTTCAATGTAAAATGGATAAACATACTCTTCAAAATGAAGATGAAACAGATATCTAATTAAAACAAACATCCATTAAAATAACTTCTGAACATCTATATTTTTTTGTTATATTGCAGAATACGTCTGAATGTCCTTCTAAAACAGATCTAACAGGGCAGAAAACAACATAAAAGCTAAGTGTTCTGCTGGTGTCGAAGTTTAATCTACCAGAAAAAAGTTGAGAGCAAGAGATGCATTAATTTTTTATAATCATTAGTGCAAATCCATCATTTTAGCTCAATTGTTCTAGTCCAAAGGAGAATTTTGTACATGTTTTCTAGCTTGACTAGGCTAAAAGCATACTATTTAGTAACAATAAACTTAATCTAGAAGGGAATAAGTTAAAAGTTTTATTTTCAGATGCAGCCCAGGATTAGGAAAAACAGTTGAGTAACTTTCAGGTGAGTGAATGAAAAAGGAAGCATGGGATACCTTTTCCCAGAACTGTCTTACCAAGAAACTTTTGAAAACAGGGACAGTCTGACTACACCTATGGGCTAAAGAAATAAGTATGTAGTTACACTAATCACAAACAAAGAATATGCTTTCTCCCATCTGACCACTGCTACTAAATCACATAATTGCACATGCATAGAATGCAATTTTCCGTTATCCTGTGAAATCAAAAGCACTTTTCACTGGAATTACATTCTTTCCAACTGCAAGCATGATTTTAATACTTGAACCATTCTACTTGAAATGGTTGAAAAATACCACACTGGCCAGAACTTACTCCCCCTTCATCCCTGCAAATACACTTCAAAGCAGAGATAACAGCTAGAAATTCAGCCCAAAAGGTAAAAAAAAAAAAAACAAAAAAACAAAAAAAACCCCACAAACCTAAAACAGTTTCCCATAATATTAGCAACCAACATTAAAATATCACTGCACAGTATTCATTCTAATAAGTAGATACCTTTGCTTCCTCAAGCTCCTTATCAGCAATATTCAATAGCAATTTTTTCCAGCTGCTCAGACAGTTTGCCAATTACATCCAGTCCTTTCCACAGATGATCATTTTTACAGGTGAACCTATCTACCTGACTTTCCACCACGTGCTTCTTATCAAGAAGCTGTATGACATGTTTGCCTTAGCTCATGGTTTATCTTCTTCAGATCTTCAATCTGTGAGGAAAAGGAGGAAGAAAGTATTTTACTTCATCTTCAAGGATTTGCAGGGAGTATTTCATAATAAGTAGTAACTCACACTTAACAAAAAAAAAACCACAGTATACGTGATTCACAAATGAAGAGTATGCACCCTACTAGCACCATTTTGAACAGATTAATTTTGAAGGGTTCTGGACAATGGAGAATCTGACCCTTAATATTTATGCTAAAAACTATCTCAAGCTGGGCTGCCACTACAATTATTGTCCCATAGTACTGTGAGAGGAAATGTCTCTCCAGGCCTGGTCTCAAGTTTCCAACACCCTTCTTACTCACTATGGTTCTGTCAGATCTTAGGAATGCCCTTCAATCATCCTCTTTGAGTTGGGCCCATATCCTTCATACTTACTTCACCAAGGCCAGCAGAAATGTAGCAGATCAAGTATTAATACTAATTCATCAATTAATCAATATAACATTAATAATTTTCCTGAAACAATATTGTCTTTTAAAAAAAAATATATGGCCTTTATGTAAGAAACCAGAAGTCGCTAACTATTTTGGCACTATCAGCTTATTGGAACATCTCATCAACAGCCTCATACCGCTTTTCAATTTTCAGATTTCTAAAATCTCAGCCTAATCAAGATATAGATACAGTGCAATGCAGAAACTTCGTTGTTTGTACAGGCTGATCCTGTAATGCATGAGAAATCAGTATCACTGAATACTGAATTCTCTGAGGTTCACTTGATTCTAATAGTCTGAGAGTTTTCTTCAGGTACTACTAGCAGTGCACAAAAATACATTTTTAATAATTTAGGAAGACCTGAAAGATGCTTTGTGACTAAACACTTTCTGAGTGGGCTCTGTCCTGTGACATTCTGTAGTAGTTAATTTTGCCACTTCTGTTCAATGGGTATACAAATATATTAGGAGCATCAGTGAAAAAATTATTAATTTATTTTTATTGTCATTTTATTTTTATGTTTTCATCAAGCCTGATCCATATAATGCTACTGAATTAATAACAAAGCACAGTTATAAACCTGAAAACATGATAATTATGGATTGGTTGAGTGGAAAAGTAGTTTTTTAAAAAAACAAACAAACAAAACAACCACCACAGAAAGCATCCACAAAGGGCAGGAGAGACAGCATCTGTACATCTGTGTTTTGGGATTCCTGCACTTTTATTAAGTCATAAAATCTGGGGAGACTACAGCTCTGCTATTACTAGAGGAAGTTCACAACGATGTCTGCTTTGCATGGTGGGAAGAGGAGTGCTAATGAAGGGTAGGGAGGCTAAATCCTACTCTTCATCTGAATGAACAAACACCACTTAAAATGACAAAATTCAAGTCCAAGTCACATCTACACCCTCAAGCCTCAAGTAACTGGCTACACCGAAAGCAGTTTTGTTGTTCCATACAGCCAACCTGTATCATATCTTCATGGTCTTTTCCAACCTAAAGGATTCTACGAGTCTATGATTTTCCCCCTCATCTTCTCTTGCATAACCAAGAAAGTTCTGGCAAGCACTCAGAGATACCATACGTAGACTACAAAATTAAGGGTTCCTCATGGAAAATACCATTTTAGCAATTTACTCTGCTTTATACAGACAGGAATTATAATTTGAGCACCTTAATGAATTACAAATTGTGCTCACAATGCTATATGATGAAAGCAATCTGTAACCAGACAAAATTATCGATCACTTAAGGCTTTACAGACTCAAAACCCAGTACCACACTATCAAAAAATACTCATAGCCATAAAAAATCATGAAGTACAAACAACCTTTGCTGCTGTCATATCATTGCATTCTGCTCTAGCTCATGACAGCTTGTTCCAGCGATATAAACTGGGGAGGAGAATGCTTCCATTTAACTTCCTAGGCACAAAAGGATGCAGAAAAGCACCTTTTGGTATTTCAGTTATATCAAAATAGAGAAAATATATGATAATAAGAAACATGGACATAACTTATGAATTATCTCTATCAGCATCCTCTCAAATACAGAGCAAGGCCAGAAACATTTGTAAGTGTTCAAGTTCTGTTCAATTCAGCTGAACACAGAGATATGGAGCTAGTTATCATCAACTCACAGTACTGCTGCTTATGTTACCTTACAAATCCACAAACGCCTTTTAAATATAAGAAGGAAGAAAAAGATGGAGCACTCTCAGACGGCTTTCTCAGAATAACTATGATGAAGTAGGGTCGCTGGAATGAGTCCCTCAGTGAAAGATGAATGAGCCACAGTGAGACAGGGTGAGTGGCAAGAATGCCAGTGCCTCACAGTGCTATTCAGCGCCTGACAGCCTGCTCCTGTTATAGTATGGGAAGTAGCCCACAGGTCTCACAACAGAATATGAACATTCAGTTACCTGCCAGCAGGAAGTTATCATCACCAGCATGACCACAACAGTTTCTCTCCATGCTCAGATTCAAGAGTTTCAAGGAAATTTAGGGCAGCTGGTTCACTGAGTTATTTCCCTACCACGTTCAGCTTCATCTGAATAAAATCTCTGCCACCAAGCATCAGTCTGACCATCGGCCTCAAGGTGTTTTTAAGCAGCAATATAAGTGATAATTTTATTTAGGAGTAAGCTGACTTAATTTTGGGTAGCTACAAAGAGGGATTTCGAGAAAGTGATTCCCATGATCAATTTTAGGCATTCATCCTAAAATTAATCATGCCCTAGGAGTACCTCTAACAATAAAGACAGCCTACACATCTCTATTACAGTCATCATCACCATTGACATGTCAAAATAGATGAGGTGAATCCCATCCTAATATTCTGTTCTCTCTGAAGGAGGCACTCACAACTTTCTCCAGTTGCATGCATTGCCCTAGTCTTTCCAGAAAGGGAAGAGAACAGATCAGAGTAATTTGCAAGTTATCGGTACCTTCGGTAGCTCGCTGAGCATTGAGGACTCGAAATTACAGACAGAATGCATAGTATTTGCTCACTCATAATACTACTTTTACTCAACTTGTGAAAGAACTTTTTGAAAGACATGATAATATTTATCTCCTAAAATAACTATTATTTATGCTTGCTATAAAGTGGTAAGACTTAACTACCGCTGTTGACACATTTCACCACCGTATTGCTGAACTGCAATAATGCAACCCTCTTGCAACTAGGACGAAACTTCGCACTAAGACCACTGTAATCTTCACGCAGCACTGAAGACACTTGCCAGCAGGCCTTGCAGCATGACCAAAAGAATTCAGAGGTAGTAAACTTTTTGGACTCATTAAGTCATAGAATCAGAGAATTGGAGAATCACAGAATGGTTAGGGTTGGAAGGGACCTCTGGAGATCATCTAGTCCAACCCCCTGCCAAAGCAGGTTCCCCTAGAGCACATTGCACAGGGTTGCATCCAGGAGGGTTTTGAATATCTCCAGAGAAGAAGACTCCACAGCTTCCCTGAGCAGCCTGCTCCAGTGCTCTGTCACCCTCAAAGTAAAGAAGTTTTTCCTCATATTGAGATGGAACTTCCCATGTTTCAGTTTGTGCCCATTGCCCCTTGTCGTGTCACTGGGCATCACTGAGAAGAGTCTGGCCCCATCCTCTTGACACCCACCCCTAAGGTATTTGTAAGTGTTGATAAGATCCTCCCTCAGTCTTCTCTTCTCCAGACTAAACAGACCCAGCTCCCTCAGCCTCTCCTCATAAGAGAGACGCTCCAGTCCTCTGATCATCTTTGTAGCCCTCCGCTGGACTCTCTCCAGTAGTTCCTTGTCTTTCTTGAACTGGGGGGGCCAGAACTGGACACAGCACTCCAGGTGTGGCCTCACTGGGGCAGTGTGGAGGGGCAGGATAACCTCCCTTGACCTGTTGGCCACACTCTTCCTAATGCACCCCAGGATACCATTGGCCTTCCTGGCCACAAGGGCACATTGCTGGCTCATGGTGAACTTGTTGTCCACCAGAACTCCCAGGTCCTTCTCCGCAGAGCCCAAAACTGGTTTTGGCTTACAAGTATTTCAGCGATTAATTTAAGATGCTCCTTTCCTCCTTGTTCTCCGCAGCGTACACAGCACCAGTACCTGAAATACCCGCACCCCCCACCCCGCACAGACCCCCCGGGCTCGGCGCTGAGGCGAGTCCCGCCGGTCTCTACCTTGGGGCGACTCTGCGCTCTCCCCTCCCGGCGCCCAGGTGAGGCACCCGCGGCTGCCGCCCCCCGCCCCGCCCGGCGCTCTCACCCGCCGCCGCGCCCACTCTCTGCCCCGGCCCAACGGGGCAGGCGCCGCGCCGCAACAGCCGCCTCCCGCCGCGTTCCCCGGGCGCCTGGCGACCGACAGCCGCGCCCTCCCAGCCGCCCCTCAGCCTGCCGAGCGGGGCGGGGGGAGGCAGGAGGAGGCCGTGCGCTGCCGTCCGCCCGCCCGGGGCGCGCCTCCGCGCCTGTGAAGGCCCTGTCTCGTCAGCCCCGGGGACAGCCCGCGGCCCGCTGCGCCAGCGGGCATCGCCTCTCCTCCCCGCAGCCGGGCGAAGCTCTCCACAGCGGGAGCACAGCTAAGGCGGGAAGTGGTTCGTCTTCTTCCAGGTAGCTGAGCGAAGCCTTGGCTAGTCTGGATGGTTGTGAAGAGCCGTAGAAACCCCGGCTGCGGCTCTCCCCCTGAAGGAAAAGCTATCCATAACCATGACATTCCCACACTATTGCCCTTCCCCCGAGGCTGGCCCATTTCCTTGGGCAGGTAGTCCTGCAGGGCAGAAGCCAAGCAGCTGTGATGGACATACCAACCTCTGGCACACTACCTACCCAACAGCTGAGCTAAGTAGCTCTGTGTAGCGAGCGTGCAGTCTCTATACTTTTATTCTCTTTAATCTTGCTTTCAAAGATGATAGTCTAAACCTGTTGTCCTTGCAGGTGTGTATGACTGAAATGCTAGAGGCAAAACCAAGTTAGAGGTTAGAAATAATCCTAAAAAATCATTTGAAAAACCTGATGCACTGTAAAATCTTGTACAAAATTATCAGTAAAATAATTTTTCCATTAATTCTGATATAAATATCTATAAGCACTGCCTTCATAGAAATTTTAATTATTTCTCTACTTGGTTTCATCTTGGGAGGTTTATTGAGTAACTCTTATATATGAAAATTAAACTTTTGGATATCAGGTTTATGATTTATAGCATAGTTTCTCAATAAACATTACTAAAGTCAAGAAAAGGTGCTCATATTTCTTTTTGGGTTTAAGTACAAATGAATATTGAGTGACCGGTTGCTGCTATATCTTTTTGAATGGCTTTTTTGTTGGGGGGAGCTAAGCCAAGCCTCTTCTCAATTGACATAATGTTCTCTCAGGACCTCGACAGATAAAAAGATGACTTCCTCAAATAATAGTTCAATTCTTCATAGTTACTTGGGGATGGAAACAGGGAGGTGGGTGAATATCACAGATTGGCATACTCTGACATATGCAATAATACCTCCCATCGTTGATTTGAGTGGAATTATTTGGTTTTAAAGCACCCTTAACTACCTTTAATTCAAACCTCCATGGGCCCCTCTGCACACATGCAGCATAGGCCTCACCCCAGATTAATCCAAAAGCCTCAGGGAAAGGCAGCACAAGCAATGCTTACAGGTCAGAAGGTTTCAGAGACAAAGCCAAGCAGCCGTGCCTTGTCAGTCCAGCCCCAGGAGAGAAGACGGGCATTCTAAAACTGCCACAGCTGATCAGCCGGGACAGTGTGAGCCCAAGGAGCTCAGCTGAACACCTCTACTCTAATTAGGTTCATCTCTTTCAGAAACTAATATCCAAGGAGACACTTTCACAGATGAAAACTCCCAACAATTGCCATACAATCTCTCTGGCTTGACAAGAACAAGTGTTAGATAAGAAAGACTTAATCTTGGGAAAATAGCCTTCCTTTAATTAAACCTTATCTTCTGTCCAAAACCCATCTAACATACATATGTATTTGTAAGATATATGTGCCAGTTGTATTGTCCAGAATAAATATTACTTTTAATATTACACTGGTTTCTTGACAGTGTCAAGCATTAGCTTCATACATATGATAAACCCCAGTCTGAACTCATTCCTGTTTAATGCTCGGACTAACATATTAACTGGTTTACAAACATTGTAAAGCTAAAACGCCAAGGTGTTACAAGGCTAATTACGCTTTTCTTTATTCCACTAACAAAATCACATGAAAGAAATTACTTCTTATGTTTTCTTACACCCCAAGATAGGAGTTTTTATTTACAGCACCTCTAGCTGCACATCTCTTCTTGGAATAGCACAGACAGGGACGAGAAGACTGGCATCTTTGAAGAAAGCCATGTGAAAAGGGTAAGGAGGCCATGTGAATCCTGTGGCTCCTATTGTCTGCTCACATCTGGCACGGATATATAGAGTTGTTGAAAGAAGCTGCTTTAGGTAGTCCCAAAGTCAAGCTGAGAAACCAGAGAAAATGGTTAGGCATTAGCACAGATTTTATACTCTGGAGACAGTGCTGGGTGAATGATGAGTTTTTTGGCAAGCTGCCACTATTAAGCATTCATGGATAGAGCTCAACTTTTTGGAGATTAGGAGTGAGTAATAGCTCCAAAATATGATTCCCCATCCAAAGACAGAGAAGAAATTGGAAGATTTTAACTTCCAGAAAAAGAGCGAGAGAAACTTTTTTTTCTTTTCCTCTCCTCATCCTGGATTTCTTGCAAGTCTTACTTTCTGATTTTGGTATGGTGGAAATCATCAGAGAAGACTACGCATTATCATGTTTATCTCCAAAAAAGATGTGAAAAGATAGCATTTCAGGTTTTCATAACTTTACCAAAATTATTTTTTATGAAAAAAATAATTTTAGGATTGAAATTATATATTTTTAATTTGATCTGTTCTGGTATGTCTATGGTTTTCTCTAAGTGATGTATGGTGAGTTCTCCCTTATTTGTTAATGCTGGTTAATGTTATGCAGAGCAGTTGTTTTCTTTTTGTGCATCAAACAAAGCTTTGGTGGTCAAAGAAAGAATGAAACTCATACGCAGGATTGTTTTCAAAAGCAAAAACCATCATCACTGTATTTTGCAGATACGTGATTTATACAATAGTAGTTGAGACATAAGAAATTTTAAAAGTCCAATCCAGAAAGGTTATTACGTAGGTCTGCAGAGAAGACAGCATTAGTATAGTTTTGCACTACCTCTTACATTAACCCCACCCTCTAAAACTTGCAGCTTTCTACATAATGCAGTCCTTACTAGACTGCGTGAAGAGAGAAATAAATCGTGGTGAGTACACTTTATCCATCGGGAAAGTATCAGATACCACACCTGGAAATTTGGGACAAATTAGGCCAGATATAGAAACATCATAGTTTGTTCCAAATTATATTGACTGTTGGGGCTAGGGCAGGTATCAAGGATGTGTTTCTGTATCAGAATGCATGGCCTGTTTCAGGAGTCAGAAGGACACTAGTCCTGCTAGCCAACTGTCCTGGTTTTGCAGAGATAAAATTTATAGGATCACTTTTCTGTAACATTTTGTTTCAGTTTGTGGCCAGCCATGGTGATCAAGGCCATTAGCAGTTAAATCCAGGGCAGCTGACCCAGGCTGGCCCACAGGTGTATTTATATAATTAACGTCACGTTCACTATAAATGGGAAAGCTGCGAGGGATCTGGGGTTCTCTTTCTTCCCAATGGTTACTATCCCTGGAGGGACTTGCCACTACTCTATGAGCTAAGTATAATTTTGTGTCTTTTGTGTTAGTATTGATATTGGTTCTCTTATTTTATTAAATCTGTTTAAATTTCAACCCACAAGTCTCCCTCCTTTTCCCAATTTTCTTTCTCAGCTGGGGAGGGGTCTTGAGTGATAGAACAACTGATTATTGTTTAGCCCTGGGTGCAGGCTAAAGATAGACACCAATGTAACAGAGCAGAGATGTTTTCTTGTGTTGATGTTAATTTGATAGACTTGCCCCTTTCCTGTGTTTCCAGCAGAGAAAAAAAAACTAATTATTTTAACCTCATTGTTAGAGCAGTCCCTAAGCTGGTTGATGGGAGGTTCAAGCAGTTTATATTGACAGTGATGTGAATGCAGTAAAACATGAATGCAGAATAGCTTATGGGGTAGCTGGGCCATGAGACTTGAAATCACAGCTGTGGTGTAAGTCTGGCTTATTTACTGGCCCATGAAAAACAAAGACCTTGAATCATTACAAGGAGGTCTTTGTTCTAAGGTGGTTCTAAGGATTGACAGAAAATGGGAGAAATCTCTTGAAAACTAATTGGGAGAATGTTATATTTCTAAAGACTCTTAGAAGTTTGAGATTTATGACTAGAACAGCAGATCTAAGGTGACCAAAGTACCTCTTACTGTGGCAGTCCAGCTGGCAAACTGGACATTTAAAGTCAAGTCTAGAGAGGTATTATATTAGTTGGGTCCACAGGGAAGAAGGTGAAATTGTTATGACTTTGTTCACCCTCTCTTCTGCCAACATGAGCCTTCTTCCCCTTTCTTGCCCCAGTCACATCTTTATGCATAATTCAGCTCCTGCTAGAGCAAACGAAGGAAGGAATAAATCTTCTTTAGGCTGCTGCCCGAGGCTCTGTGAAAATTAACATCAGCTATGCAGATGGACATTTGCCTCAGACTTCCATCACAGGAGAGTAGCCCAATGGCTTCGGGATTCCTGCACACAGAGGCTGAACCTGAAAGAAATACTGGAGTAAGTGTCACAAAGGTAGTTTCTGCTGGATCCTACCATGGGATAACTCTATATTTTAAGATTTTATATGTCTCTCTTGGGATTTTCTGCTCCCTTATAATGTAACATCATCCTGTTTATAAATTCATACTTTTTGCTTATAGCTGGAATATTTCTAATTACCTTCCTGAGTTTGTCTTCAGGAATAGCCACTTTTCAGGAAAGGTATTTATTGCTGCATGTCTATTTTATCCTTCATCACATCAGAAACAGACCCATGGCATTTTTACCTGTCCACTTCATATTCTGTGCACTTTACATTTTTAGTAAATTCTGGTTCTAATTAAAGGAACGGAGAGTTGCCTTGGTTAGGCCCACCGTTTTCAACTTGAAAAACACCAGAGTGTAACAGCTCACAGTATGTTTTGAGTGACACCCTGTGGCAAAAATGAAGGAACGTCACATTACAAATTTCCAAGAGTTAAGTGCCAAAACAAACAAATGGTCCCGCATTTGATGTTAATAAAAAACAAACAAAAAGTCCCACTAGACGCATTTCACTTCCTCTGACCAGCGTTACAGTGCCCAGGTTCGCTTTTGCATTCTGCCAACTGCCTCAAAAGCTGATCTTCCAATATTGGAACGCTAAATCAACACATTTTTATGGACAAATTCCACATGCTTTTTACCCTATGCGTTACAGAATAGTCTACCCCAGTGAAAAGTTATCACCAGACTAGTTTAGCAACAAGTTATGCTCATTTCAAACTGCTTAAAATAATTACCAAGTTTTTTTTTTTAATGTGATAATACAACCTGCCAAGTGCTGGGGCACACATTGTGTCAGGCTCCTTTTAGTCTATTTCTCTCACTAATCACCACCAGTGTACATCTGGGGACAGGTTGTTACTTTTTATCCGCCCTACTATACCCACACATTTCTTTTATGAGTTTGGTAAGGAACTCTCATGCTCTTAATGATCCAGTTCTTCAGTAGGAAACAACCCCAAGCTCCCATCTTTAATCTCTGAAGCCTTTCACCCTTTATCCACCTTCTTTTCTCCTTCAGTTTTCAGGGAATATAACTGCTCTAGTACAGTTTCTTCAATCAGAAGGTAAAGGCAATTCAGGCCCCATCATAAACAGTTTTCTTTATTGGTAAAGCAAACATATGAACACCCTGTACTCAAAGCCAAATTGCTTCCTCAAATAATTCCACTGTTTCACTTGAATAAGGATATCATCTTGGTGTTTCTTCCTAAGCCACCTATTCCTAGAATTGGAAAGAAGAAAAATTACCTGTAACTATTCCTCTTCAGGAGGAAGAGGAAACTATTCCTCCTTTTCAGAAGGAATAGTTTCTGAGAATTATCACAACCCGTTGTCCCACCCATTTCTCTACAATTCCTTCATGTCTTGGGACTCCAGTATTAGAATAGAAGAACCATTTAGGTTGGAAAAGACCTTTAAGATCATCGAGTCCAACTGTTAACCTACCACTGCCAAGTCTACCACTAAACCATATCCCTAAGCACCACATCTACACGTCTTTTAAATACCTCCAGGGATGGTGACTCCACCACTTCCCTGGGCAGCCTGTTCCAATGTTTGATAACCCTTTCGGTCAAGAATTTTTTCCTAATATTCAACTTAAACCTCCTCTGGTGCAACCTGAGGCCATTTCCTCTCCTATCACTTGTTATTGAGGAGGAATGAGAAATAAAAGCATGCAATGTATCCTTTATGAATGCATGTACACCAGCAAGAGGTATATAGCATATATTTGCCCATACAGATACTACTGTGGATAAAAACTTCAACTAGTAATGCTGAGCATTGGTCCACTGTGTAAATTTAAATACAGATAACAGCTCCTGAGGAAGACTTATAGCTAAGGGCTGGTCGACTTTAAGAACGGCTTGAATCAATGCAAATCTGAAGACAATCTGCTGCATGCAATACATCTTTAATTATCCAGTCTTTGTCCATGTCCAGCTTGTTAATGAATTATGCTATCGACATTTATCTTCATGAATGCCACGGGCAATTTCTATGTTTTTGACAAGCCTCTGTGCCTTTCTGCTAACGTGTTCAGTCTCCCTCTGAACTCGCGAAAGCTTCAGCCCTCCAGAACCTCCTGTGGCGAGGAACTGCACCAGCTGGGTCTTGCACGAAGAACCATCCGTTTCATCCGTTGTGCGTCTGCATCTTGCCGGCGTGATCTGATGCTTCACAGTTACCGTGTTGGGAGAGGCAGTGAAGACCAACACCGACCTCCTTTCTTTAATGCCACTTAACCATTTTACGACCTCTTACCATAGGAAGTTTTTTTAATCAGGCTCGAGTCTTGACTTACGCAGCTGCACGCTGCACAGCACCTGACCATTCTCGCTTCTTCTCAGCCTCCCGCAGCTGCACCGCGTCCCGGCTGCGCTGGGAGCAGCGGGTCCCGCTCGCACCGCTCACCGCGGGGGCCACCCGCTCCCCTCAGCTCTCACCCGCGTGGCACCAGCCCGCTCACAGCCCCCCACCACCAGCGGGCCGCTGGTTTGCCTGCCCGCCTGCCGCCCTCCCCGGCCTCCCCCCGCGCTGCCGGGTCGCGTACCGCGGGGCAGCCCCGCCGGCCGGGCGCCCGCCCCCGGCACCTCTCACCCCGGGAAGCGGAAGGCGAGCCGGAGCGCGCGGAACGGCCGCCGAGGGCGCTAAGGGGCCCGCGCGCGCCGCCTTGGCCCTCGCCTCCCCGCCGTGAGTAGCGACTCGCGCCCCGCGCGCGCAGGGCCGGCCGTTGAGGGCGGGGGGGAGATGGCGGGCGGGGGGTGCATCGCCCCGGTGCAGCCCCGCGGCGGAACGGGGCCTGCTGCCGCTCGGGGAGGGACGGCTGCCGAGGGGTGTCACTGTGGCACCGCCTCTCGGGGGGAGCCGCCGTGGCGGAGGGGGCAACCTGCGCCAAGAGCGAAATGGCGCCCGGGACGGCAGCGGGTAGTACCGGCTCCGGTGACCGCGGGGCTCGCCTCGTCCCGCGGTAGGGTGCTGCAGGCCCCAGGGCAGCCAGCCCTGTGCCTGGCTGGCTCGTCACTGACCCAAAAAACTCATGAACTTGTTGCTCCTGTTTTTCTTCTAAGATCAATGAAAAAAAAATTAATAAAACTGGACTGCTAAAACTAAAGTAAAATTGTATTAGCAAGACTGTATTGAGAGGGGGGAAAACACATAGTTTAATTTCATTTCTTTCTTTGGTCTTTTAGGCACCACGGACTGCGAGGAGAAGCCACTCAGACAACGCCAGCTTTTATGTTAAGTGCACCTCAGGGTTGGAACGGCGTCATTTGCTTCAAAAGGAGAAACATGCCTTGTAACTCCCATCAGTGCAGGAGCATTGCTGCTTTGGGAAGAGCGTGACTGCATCATGACAGCCACTGGCATTTCATTCCTGTCACAACAACGCGTCGTGGACTTGCCACGTTCAGCTTTACCAGATCAAGAGTTCCTTCCATCTACTGTCCAGTTATTAAAAACATGCTACTCCAGTCATCATTAAAGAACTGCCTTCAGCTATCCTGTATCCTCAGGACTCCAAAAGCTGGTTTCAGAAGCACCACTAGTGGAGGCCTCATTATCCAGTCAGTTTCTAATGATGTTTACCAAAATCTAGCTGTGGAAGACTGGATCCATGACCACATGAATTTAGAGAACCGACAGGTCCTTTTCATTTGGAGAAATTCCCCTGCTGTGGTAATAGGGAGACATCAGAATCCCTGGCAGGAGTGCAACCTCAGGCTAATGAGGCAAAAAAATATAAAACTAGCCAGGAGAAGAAGTGGAGGAGGGACAGTTTACCATGACTTAGGCAATATCAATTTGACTTTCTTCACAACCAGAAAAAAATACGAGCGAATGGAAAACCTGAAACTAGTTGTGAAGGCATTGAAAGCCTTGCGCCCCCAGTTAGATGTACACGTCAGTGACAGATACGACATCTTGCTAGACAGGCATTACAAAATCTCAGGTACTGCTGCAAAGCTGGGAAGGGCAACTGCTTATCACCACTGTACCTTACTCTGTAACGCAGATAAGCTTGTTCTATCTTCTGTGCTAAAGAGTCCTTACAGAGGGCTAAAAAGCAATGCCACTCCTAGTGTGCCTGCCTCAGTGAAAAACCTCTTTGAAGAGGATCCTACTTTAACTTGTGAGATGCTCCTAGATGCCATTGCTGAAGAATATGCTACACAACACCAAATAGATCATCATATCACCTTAATAAATCCTGCTGATGAGATTGTGCTTCCTGGAATTAATAATAAAACTAAAGAACTACAAACCTGGGAATGGGTGTATGGAAAGACACCGAAGTTCAGCATTAGCACTTGTTTTAACATGGTCTATAAAGATTGTGTTCTTGACGTTAAAGTAGATATGGATGTAAAGCATGGAAGGATTGAAGCCTGTAACGTTGATCTGCCGGAGCAGTGGCTGCCACCAGCATTGTGCAGGGAACTGGCGAAGAGCCTTACTGGCAGTAAGTTTTGCCCACATGAAACCACTACACTAGCAACAACATTACTAAGAGTGTGTCCACAAGATGATGAGTTGCACAGCAAGTGGAATCTGCTGTGTGAGAATATGATAATGTTAATGTGACTTGCATTTTGAAAATGTGAAGTTAAACTTCTGCTGCTTTTTTATTTATTGAAAACAAAATTAAAACATTAATTTCTACAAGCTGTATTTTTCTCTTATTAGTCATCAAAGCTGTTTAATCTTGTGCTTTTGCTTAGTATTACTTACTGGCAATTAGATCTCACACTGCCTGCACCCGAGGTTCCCAAACTGTAGGCTGTAAGCCACTGCAGTGCGCTGCGGCCCTGTATCGCTCTGTTCTGACAGACATCATCACTGCTTAAACCAGGGAAAATGGTGTCGGCATCCCAAACTGGCTCTGTAGCAGAGAAGGTACAAATGGCTGATGCATGTGATGGGGTAGATGGAAAACTGCCACTGTGCTGCTGCACTGGATCCCCCAGCCTGCATCCGCCTCCTTGCAGACAGTAGCTCAAAGGCTGTGTCTCAGCCCCTGAGCTGTGTGGAGAGGGATGTCCCCCTGGTTTCTGGTTGAAAGTCCTTTCTTCCAGACTGCTGGTGACCTGCCTCCGCTGTACAAGCGTGGGAGTAAGCTAAACTCGCCACTGTGTAGTGAATCACTCCAGCAGTTCCACCCTGGATTAGAGCTTTTGTCCATGTATGTGCAGAAGGGAGGGAAAGATTAAGCCGAGTGTTGGGGGTTTATGTGATGAGGGCAGGAGAGGCGAACTGGGACGGAGGCAATCTGTGCCTCATTTGTACCTGCACTGCCTGGCACAAAGCTGGGAGTCACTGCAGCCATAGGTACTGGTATCTAAGATAAAATTGGGAATACTTCTACATTAGGAAATACACTTGCAAATACAGATCTAGGAGAAGCAGGTTCCTTATGTTACCACCTAGGAGAAAATTTGCTACTGAAAGTCAATAGTGAACTGAAAATGACAGTTTTCAATTTAAATAAAAATAATTGCTCAGTATAAAGTGACATTATGAAAGAAAGGCTCAAGATGTATTTCACTGTTGTTGCCAAAGAAGCAGAATGCAATTTTGATCAGGTCAGAACATAAGCAGTTTATTGATACAGCCGCAGGAGAACCCAGCACAGCAGTGACAGACTCCGTTGACGTGAACTCTGCCCAAATGAGGCAGTTACAGAGTTTATATACCTTTGCGTTATACAGCTCTTTCTTTACCAAACTGCCCTTGAATAGTAGAGGTGGGAGGTTCATCAAGCAAAAAAGCCATAAATTCACCCTGTCGAGGTGTGAGCACATCGAGGTAAATTCCATTCAGGGCACAATATATAGCACAACCCAATTTGCATAAGAGTCTTTTCCCAGAAGGTCAACTGGGGTGGTAGGACTTAGAAGGAAAGCATGGTATCCAGTAATGAGGCGGAGAGTTACAGACAAAGGGCTTGTTATCGGATGACATATGGGTTGTTCTGAAATACCAACAGTGTTTTTTACTACTTCTGAAGATAAGGGAACTGCAGGAAAATCAGAGGCACATAAAGTGGATTGAGAAACGCCAGTATCAATTAGGCAAGAAACAATCTTGCTGTTAATAGGGCAAGATAGGCCAGTCTGGCCCAAAGAAAGTAAAAGAGCAATGACGTTTATGTCCTCGGGGCTGTCCTAATCACATTTCTGAGGCTGTGGCATTGTTGTCTGAAAAGTGGATTTGAGCCCGGTGTGCAATTAACCAATCTCACACGCTCAGGAGAGAGATTGTATTTATTCTGCACAGGGTGCTCGGTGGAATTATCCACAAATTAAGCACCCCTGTTGTGAATCCCAGCACCTTTTTATACACAAAGAATTACATGAAATCATCCCTCTATTTGCATAACACACTTTTCATTGGTTAATATATCCAATTACAATTAACATAAATGCTTAGTCCTATGATCTACGCATGCTCAGGGGAAGAATCTTCACCTGGGCAGGAGTCTTTTTGACCTGTGGGTGTGATTTTTAGTATTATAATGTATTATAATGAGCATAGTTTACTTCAGGGCATCCTAAAACTAATACTTCTGTCAAGGTTGATTTACATTAGACAACAGTTATTCTTTTACATTAACCAGACCACACATCAAAGTTCTTGTGTTCCAGGATACTCCTTTGTTCTTCGTCTTCTGGCTAGTCTCCCTGTCTCCCTAGATGTAGATAAGGTTTTGTTCTTCTCCAAGCTAGCTTCCCTAGATGTAGATAAGGACGATGTCTTCTTTTTCTTCAAGATGGACCAGATATGTCCTGACAGAATGTATCCTACATACATCTTTAAGCAATTAGTAAGTACAAGTACACTAAGTAAATATTCTAACACAAATACAAGTTTCGCTATATCCGCATGAACGAAAAGGTGGGTGGAAAGTTAGGGTTACTGAATTCTGCTGGTCTTAGAAGACTTACGATTAGGTCTGTAAGGACATTCTGACTTCCAACAGTGTCCTTGTCCATACAGACAACCCTCAGCTGAAGCTCCAGTAGGGATTTCAAAAGGTCCCTTACCTTTCTAAGTGGCACCAAGGGGGTTTCAGCAGGGATCAGTCCATGGTTCTGCCAGGCGAAGCAGGACACATGAATCCAAGTCATGGCACCAAATTCTGTCGCAGAATAACTGGAATGCAATTTTGATCAGGTCAAAACAGCAGCAGTTGATTGCTATAAGAACACAGAGCAGCAGAGACAGCCTCTGCTGATAAGTTCTCTGGTGAAGTGAGGCAGTTACAGGTTTTATGCTTCTACGTTAGACAATTAATTCTTCACCAAACTGTCAAATAAGCAGGATGTGGTAAGTAACAGCAGTGATTGAAATTCTTCAGGTAAGGAGAATCTAGATTGTAGATTCCCCCTGTACTCTGCACTGGTGAGGCTGCACCTCAAGTACTGTGTTCAGTTTTGGGTCCCTCACTACAAGAAAGACACTGAGGTGCTGGAGTGAGTCCAGAGAAGGGCAGCGAAGCTGGTGAAGGGTCTGGAGAACAAGTCTTATGAGAAGCGGCTGAGGGAACTGGGGTTGTTTAGTCTAGAGAAAAGGAGGCTCAGGGGAGACCTTATGGCTCTCTACAACTACCTGAAAGGAGGTTGTAGTGAGGTGGGTGTTGGTCTTTTCTCACAAGTAACAAATGACAGGATGAGAGGAAACGGCCTCAAGTTGCTCCAGGGGAGGTTTAGATTGGATATTAGGAAAAATTTCTTCACCAAAACAGTTGTCAAACATTGGAACAGGCTGCCCAGGGAAGCGGCGGAGTCACCATCCCTGGAGGTATTTAAAAGATGTGTAGATGTGGTGCTTAGGGACATGGTTTAGTGGTGGACTTGGCAGTGCTGGGTTAATGGTTGGACTTGATGATCTTATAGGTCCTTTCCAACCAAAACAATTCTGTGATTCTGTTGTCCGAATAGCAGATTCGAGCCCGGTGTGCAATTAACCAATCTCACACGCTCAGGAGAGAGATTGTATTTATTCTGCGCAGGGTGCTTGGTGGAATCATCCACAAATCAAGCGCCCCTGTTGTGAATCCCAGCACCTTTTTATACACAAAGAATTACATGAAATCATCCCTCTATTTGAATAACATACTTTTCATTGGTTAATATATCCAATTACAATTAACATAAACGCTTAGTCATTCCTATATGATCTACGCATGCTCAGGGGAAGGGTCTTTACCTGGGCAAGGGTCTTTTTGACTGGTGGGCTTGATTTTTAGTATTATAATGAAGGTAGTTCAGCTAAGAATACTTAAATCCCTGCTTTCTTTGCCAAGTCGACCACCTGCACAAGAAGTCTTGTCTTAGTTCTGGACTTGACGTTCCAGAACTCAGTTTACATTTTCTTGGCCTTAACTCGGCAACTGTTTATTGTTTTCCAAATCAGCTCACCTGCAAAAGCCATGGTTAACTTTTAACTCAGCAATAAGCGCTAGGTACCTGATATCAGTTCTAGACAGTCAGATTAGGAAGCCCTAGGCAGTATGTCCTTTTATGAATACTTCACTCTTTTCCTAATTAAATTGTGCAGATGAGACCGTTAGCTGCAAATATTTCTTAACAAGTGAGGCCTGCAAAGGCCTGTGAGGTGGTTACTATCTTACTTGCATACCATTGTCTTTAAAAGATGGCTGGTTGACCATCGCTCAGTAGGAGGAAATCACATGGCAGAAGCGACCTCCCTTTAGCTAAGGAGAGCAGTCAAAGGGGGTGAATCCAGCCCTCAGCTAGGGCTGGCAGTCACACTGTAGGACTGAATGGGACTCGTCTCACTCCAGCAGGGAAGGTGGCTTCAGCTCATCTCCACAGATGATACCAGGAGGCACAGTCCTGGCTGCACAATCCAGGTGATGACCTGACTGTGTAAGTGCAAGTGGCAACTCAGAAGAACATGGCCTGGAGTCAGCAAAACGATTGCGGAACTGTATTCTTAGATTGCTCTGACAATTTTTTTTCCATGCATTGATGCCCATTCCTCTTCATACATTGTGTTAGTGAAAGCAACTATTCAGAGGTAAAGGGCTTATAGGTAAAAATTGCAGTGCAGCACCAACTGGTACATCACCAAAGCCTTAGTTGTACATATGTACAGATATTGCACATCCATGAGATCTGAAAGAAAATCTGCAGTCCTAACTAGTGATTTATAGTCTAATTAGAAAACAGATAAAAAGTTCTAGCAATGAAGAGGCAAGAGTTGGAAGACCATGCTTGCCTCTTGTGGTATTTGTAGGGAACCACATCACAGGGGCTTACTAATGGAACAGAGAAGCATATTGTATTACAAGATGCAGAAAGCATAAAGAATTTTGATTTCCAATTAAGTACTAAAATCTAAAGTTGATCTAAAATATTTAAGGTGGCTTTTTATTTTGTCCCTATACATTTGAAATTGTTGGACTAGGTTAAAAGATACAAAGCTTCACATTTGGGAAGCTTACTGTATTTACAGTGAACCTTCTCCCAAACATGGCTGATTACCAGCTTCCCTGGATTACCTGAATGCCTGATTACCAGGCATTACCCAGCTTCCCTGAATTACGCTATGTAGTGCAGAGAAGAATTCAAACAGATGACTACAACTACAAATAATAAAAAATAACCTTTATTCCCATTAAAAACAGGCATATCTTATACACAACTGAATAAAACTGACAACAGTGACTAGAAACCTAGTATCAAGCAGCAAGCCAGGGAGCTTCTATGGAATGTTTGGGGGGACCGACTGGTAGCGTACAGCTTCTGTGGCACGTATGTTATTCTTTTTGCTGATGTAACACTGAAAAGCCGAGACATTATTATGCAAAAGGATAAAGAAGGCAGACCACTGGCAAACTGTGACTCAGAGAACAAGGCAAAGACCAGCTCTGTTTCTTCTTGATAGTTGTGGAATAGATTTGTTGCATTAGAGGCAAGAGTAAAAGAATAGCAGCATTAGATGACAGAAGGTGAAAGAAGAATAAAGCAAATTAAAAAAAAAAGGATAATGGAATACACCAGCCATCAGGAAAAAGAGACAAAGGAGAGGAAGTTCTAGCAATGAACATGCTACTAGACTATAGAGGCATATTGTATTACAAGACACAGCAAGCGTAAGGCACCTATCAGTCCTGAGGCTGAAAAGATTTTGATGGGACCTGCAAAAGAGGCCACTGCCTGTTCTTCATGTCAGAATATATGACTGTGCTGGATTCTTGCTGACCATGATCAAAAACTCTTGTACAAGAAGAAAAAGCAGCAGCAGCTTAGGTGATACCTCCTGTTTTCCAAAGGATGAAGGAAAGACCAGAAAAGACTTTGTCTTTTTTCCATTTAGCATATTGCTTAGAATCATTATCAACAAGAAAGTTTGAAGGTATCCAACTTCTGGAAGAATTTAAAAATCAATTAATTTTTTAGGGAACTACCTTAGTAGCAGGGAAATAGTTTACTGCTGTTGAGACTGGCATGACTAGCTGGAAGGACACTAAACTTGCAAGTCAGGGAAAAAGACTGGGAGAGGATCATACAACCTTTCCACACCTAATGCAAAGGATGGAAATAGGTGTATGACCATACATAAAAGAACATACAGGAGTGACAGGAAAAAGAATAGAGCTGTTTGCATCCTTTCTAGCCCAAAATCCATCATGCAGAGACACATAACACAACCCTAAAATGTCTGTATACTGACCACTACAATATTTGTGTGCAAGGAGCTTGGAAAATGGAGTGTTAGATTTGGGGTTTATTAGTAAAGCCTGTGAAATGAGGTATTACGGGATTGACCAAAACACAGCAGAACAGCAGTCATGACTAGAATACAGGAATTAAAGGAAATAAATAAGGCTGCTTATAAAAGAGGACATGTGGCAGCCCAGCTTCAAATGTTTGTGAGGTGGTCAATTAAAGACATAAAAACCAAAATTGCTCAAGACAAAATTAATAGTAAAAATAGAAATGACATTAAAGAGGCCTTTGAGAGACAGTATTGAGGGTCTGTTATGAAATCAAGATCAAATTTACATATGGATTGTATTAAGATTATGGGAGAAGTACAATGGAGGAATTATTGTACAGTTGTGTTTTCTCAGACTGAAAAGTCTCAAATATTCTTCAACCTATAAATTATAAAAGCTGTGCTGGACTAAGTACTTAAAAGAATTGCTTCTGAGGGTGGACAGCTGGACTCAAGCAGCATCATCCAGTCTTACATTTTTATGCTTATAAAAACACTCATTAAAAGCAGTCATATCTGATCACATTTTCTTTGTATGTTTAGTATGAAAGACATCCACTGTTGTTTCATGACAAGGTCGCAAGTCAAAGTCACAGTATCCAATGCTGAAACGACCCTGCAGAAATTAACAGAATTGACATGGTGAACACAGAATGAGCTCTTCTACAATACAAGTTAATTAAAGAGGTCAAAGCATTCTTACCTGTGGTTTCTTAAAATAATCAAGACCCCTTCCAATCTTAATCATCCATCCATTGTTGAATCTGTTTTAAAAAATCACAGATGTGAATACTATGCGTATGTTGAATAAAAAAATAGTTATATCCACACAACACACAAGCTCCTTGCTTCAATCACAATTATTTCCTAGTGTAGCCGATACCTGTATGAACCATGGAAGGCACCGTTCTGTACAAAGAGACATCTACTATTATGCTCACAGTTAGAACATGAAACTATGGAGGACTGATTTTAGCCAGTGAGGGCCACTGCCTTCAACTTTGTTAACCACAGCAGTAACTAGAAATTGTCTCCAGAATTAGGGTTAAGTAGTTTGACTTCAAATAACTGGCATTCACTGGTTTTCTATATCACCCACCTAATTTCTCGATCATGTATTGAAGATGAAAATGCAATATTCAGTGTTACTCCATAATTCCTCAATGATTGTTGTATTTCTTCCAAGCCACTTATCTGCTGACTCCTCCCACTACCCTGTTAAAAGTAAAAATAACGTGGTGGGGTTTTTTTTTAACCGTATATTCCTCTTCTGGTCACCTCTTCCTAAACTCACCAACAAAACCTTTTTAGTAATAACTTAAACCAAAGGAAAGTAACTTGGATGAAGGCAGATTCGCAGTTTCAAAGACAGGATAAAAAGCAGACAGATTACAGCTACACTTGCTAAGCGATGTAGAGGAGAAGCTCACGTTCAGCCCTTTGAAACTAGATATGAATTACTATTTGAGCCAAAATAAATACAGTGATAGTTTGAGAGGTTTTAGCTCATCAAAACTTCTAAAATGACAACTACATACAGCTGTTGAAGAGAAAAAAAAACATCTCTCAATAGATGCTTTGGTTTTGATGACATTTTCCACAACAAAACTTTCACAAAAGTATCTTTTCCATTTAAGATTCTGCTTACCAAGAATTTGTTAGAGTTATCAGAAAACTCTGAGCTTATAAAATTACTTATGTTCAACTATTGCATTTTTATTTTTCTCTTAATCTGCGTTTTCTGCTGAAGGCATGAGAGCCTTAGTGTAACAATTACTGGTAAGTAAGAATAAATCTATATTTAAAATCTTTTCTATATATATATAGAGAGAGAGATATTTGCATGTAGTGTCACCTGCAAATCACCTACAGGGAAATAGAAACCAAAGTCTAGACACTTACTTCGTTATAGGAAGTGAGGAGGTGGATTGTTTTCACTTTGCACGGCCCCTTAACTAGCATCTCACAGAATCGTAGGAAGTTATACAACTGTAAAAGTTTTATTTAATTTAGTATCTTGGAATTTTTTTAGTAGTTACATCTGTATCAGTTGCACTGAATATCTACTTGCCTGATGAACATGCCTAATGTACGGGTCCTCCACCCAAACTTCTGAAACAATGTCAGTGAGGTACTCTTGGAAAAGCTTTTCATAGCTGAAACCTGTTGCATTTTCCTCTATCCTGATCTGCTTGTGGTATTTGCCATCTGAAAATAAAAGAAGTCTCTTTTTCAGTAAAGAGCATGACAAGAGAAGTTGTGGCTGCCCCCTCCCTGGCAGTGTTCAAGGCCAGGCTGGATGGGGCTTTGAGCAACCTGGTCTAGTGGAAGGTGTCTCTGTCCGTGGCAGGGGGTTTGAAACCAGATGATCTTTAAGGTCCCTTCCAACCCAAACCATTCTATGATTCTGTGATAATTCCTGTGTTAACCACCTCGCCCATAAAACGTTCACATAACAACAGGTATATAAATGCCAACAGGTACATCGCAGCTCCGTACCTTGTTTCTCTTTTTCAATGTGTTTTTTAATGTCTTCAGCTCTCGTCATGTACTCGGATATTTTCTGCCGGTAACGGTGCCTTTTTGCCTCATCTTTCGTGGCTGTGAATCAAAAGCACACAGGCCAGTTCTCCCCGAGGCGGGGGGAGCGCGGGGAGATGAGCCCTGCCCGGCCCCCGGTCTCCCCGGGAGAGACCGCCAGCTTTCCTCTCCCTGCCCGGGAGGGGACGGGGGACCGGGGCCGGCCCTCGGCGGCAAGCACGGCTCCTGTCTCCTCAAAACCCGCCTTGGCTGGCGGCCTCCGACAGAGCCGGGGGGTGTTTAACAACAAACCGCCCCAACGGTTGTGGTAAACTGCTGCCCAGACGCCCCTCGCCCCGTCGCCGCCGCCGCCCCGCCCGGTACCTTTCACCACCTGCAGCAGGAGGTCGATGCCCTCCTGGTAACACACCAGCGACTCCTGGAAGCGAGACGCCAGGTCCAGCTCCACCGCTCGCTTCACCGTCTCCGCCCCGGCCCGCTCCAGCGCGGCGCTGCCATCGCCCCCCGCCCGCGACATGGGCGCCGCGGCGGCGACGGGGACCACGACCAGCACCGGGACCGGGACCGGGACCGGCACGGGGCGGCCCCGCCTCCGGCAGCGCCGCGAGGGGGGGGGAAGCACTGCGCATGCGCGCCGCTCCACCCGCCACCGGAGGACGAGAAACCGAAGCGGAGGAGGAGGGAGAGGGGCTGTGCCTCACCGTTGTCCTTCCGCCGGCCGGCGCGGAACTGAAGTGCCGTGGTGCTGGCGCCCGGCCGGAAGGTTACGCACCGGGATGGCGGCCGCGGCGGGCCGGGGCGGCCTGGGGCAGGCAGCAGCTTGGAAGGTGGTGGCCTCGTCTGGGGTTTCGTTCGGGCGTGACGCTGCACTGGCGCCGCGCCTCTGGCTGTAGGCGCTCCGCCTGCGGCGGGGGGCCTCCCCCGTGAAACGAGGAGGGGCGGCGGGGAACGGCCCTGTCGGCGCCCTGCAGCAGCCGCTGGGCGGGGGGAAGGAGAGAGGGGCCGGTTATGAGTGGCCTGAAGGGCCAAGCTTCACGCTGCTGCGAGCTTCGCCTCCTCGGGGCGCCACCGCCGCGGGGCCCGGTTGGTGCCTCCGCTGAGAGGAGAGCGCGGCCGTGGGAGAGGGCCCGGTGTCAGCACAGTCAGTTCTTCAAACACCGAGAGCTGTAATAAACGCGGGATATGCGCTCACCGGTGTGGTTCGAGTGACTGTGTGATCTGTTGGCAAGTGTGAAGAGCTGTAGGGAAGGTCCCGCCAAGTTCTGTCCTGCTGTCTTTGCAGATGCTGGGGAAGAGGATGGAGGGCATGGCGGCCGCTGTGTGGGCTCGATGTCTCTTTACCAGGTCGAGAATTCCAGACTGGGTATGTGCTTCAGTAGTTGAGAAACTGAAAAGTAGGTGTAAGCCTGCTTAATGCTGTGCTTTCTGAGGTGTGACAGACTTCTAGAAACTGGGATGAGTGGGTTCACGGTGCGCTGAGTGAAGAACTGGCTGAAGGGCAGGGCTCAAAGGGTTGTAGTGAATGGGGCTACATCTGGCTGGTGACCAGTCACCAGCGGTGCTCCTCAGGGCTTAGTCCCAGAGCCAGTTTTGTTCAATACCTTTATCAATGACCTGGATGCAGGGATTGAATGCACCCTTAGCAAGTTTGCTGATGATACCAAACTGGGAGGCGCTGTCGACTCTCTCAAAGGACAAGAGGCCTTGCAGAGGGATCTAGATAGATCGGGATATGGGGCAATTGTCAGTGGCATGAAATTTAACAAGTCCAAATGCTGGATTCTGCACCTAGGACGGAGTAATGCTGGGCACAAGTGTAAACTGGGAGAGGAGTGGGTGCAGAGCAGCCCTGAAGAAAGGGATCTGGGGATGCTGGTCGACAGCAGGCTCAATGTGAGTCAGCAGTGTGGCCTGGCAGCCCAGGGGACAAACCGCATCCTGAGGTGCATCAAACAGCATAACCAGCCGTCCGAAAGAGGTGATTCTCCTGCTGTAGTCAGCATTAGCGCGGCCTCACCTTGAGCACTGTGTGCAGTTCTGGGCCCCACAATTTAAGAAAAGTTGTGAAGGTCCTTGAATGCATCGAGAGGAGGGCAACAAAGCTGGTGACGGGGCTGGAAGGAATGTCCTGTGAGGAGCAGCTAAGGACTTTGGGCTTGTCTAGTTTGGAGAGAAGGAGGCTGAGGGGCGACCTCATGGCTCTCTACAGCTTCCTGAGGAGGGGAAGTGGACAGGGGGGTGCTGAGCTCTTCTCCCTGGGATCCAGTGACAGGACACGTGGAAATAGTTCAAAGCTGCAGCAGTGGAGGTTTAGACTGGGCATTAGGAAGCATTTTTTTACCAAGAGAGTGGTCAAACACTGGAACAGGCTTCCTAGAGAAGTGGTCGATGCCCCAAGCCTGTCAGTGTTTAAGAGGCATTTGGACAATGCCCTTAACAACATGCTCTAACTTTTGGTCAGCCCTGAATTGCTCAGGCAGTTGGATGAGATGATCGTTGTAGGTCCCTTCCAACTGAAGGGACTATTCTACTCAATATTCTATTTTTTTTAATTCTATTCAATAAATAACTAAAACCAAAGAGATGGGAAGTTTGACTTCCCTTCCAACTGAAGGGACTATTCTACTCAATATTCTATTTTTTTAAATTCTATTCAATAAATAACTAAAACCAAAGAGATGGGAAGTTTGACTTAAATTGTACGTTTTTACATTTACATTTTTAGTTTAGCTTCTTTCAAGATACTGTCCTGTGTCACTTGACTCGTTTCTTTAAAATCATTCTTAAAGCCTGTGGAAAAACTTACCATTCAGAGGCTAAGCAGAGGTTCTTCAATGAGATGCATGTGAATTAAGTGCTGTGCTGGAATAGTGATGTCCATGTATTTCTATGCAGTTGTACGTCCAAACACAAGAGTCCAAACCATTATAAAAATATCTTTGACTAATGTTATAAAAGCTAAATTTGAGGTCACTTGTTGGTGCTTTGACCTTCTGAAAAGAAAGGTAGTTAAACATGTAAGAATTTTTACCAAGGTTGAAGTATGTTTTAGAGAGTTATTTTGTTAACTATAATAATAATAATAATTCAGATATTTAGGAAAAAAAAAAAAAACAAACAACCCGTTTTTGTGAACTTCTTATTCTAGGTATTTCAGCCACAGCCTGGAGATCATGAAAAGTATGGAGGTGACCCTGAGCAGCCCCACAAAATCCATGTTGTTACTAGAATAAAAAGTGTAATTGGTCGCCCATATTGGGAAAAGAAGATAATACGTGATCTTGGACTGGATAAAGTATGATAGTTGTTCTTAATACTTACTGCGTACATCAGAAATGTAGAAACATAGGGTAGAATTAAGGTGGTTTTTTTTTAAGGACCTCAGTTTTGCAGTCTCAAACTCAGATTGCTTTACAGCTGCTATAAATGTAATTGAGAAATCGGTAATGTGTTTAAAGAGCTGAGAGGAACATTAATGGCAAATGCCCTTTTAGTGGGAATTCAGAATATCACTATGTGCTATTGCTCTGCATGGCTGTGGAGAACTTTACCTTGAGAATTCTGCTAAAATAATAAAAATAGATTTGTAAATACTTTGAGTTTAGTTTTCTCTGTGGGTCGTATTATTCAGATATTGCAGGTAGGCAAATAAGACTCATTTATTAATGAAGAGGCTTCCAAATCCAAGTCTCTAAGTGTTTGTGTCAAAGATAGGTTTATCCAGATTTTTTAGGCCAACTGCACATTGTGCAAAGATAAACCTAGTCAGTGTTATATTACAGAGAAAAAAAGTGTGCTTGATCAATTTAAGATCTGACTGAAGCAAGCAGTCTTACCCCTAAACTCCTGTATTTACATTTACAGTATTTTTAACAGTTGGAAGAAATTTGAATATATTGATAATGTAATGGGAATAAAGATGAATTTGTCATTTTACTGGAATTGAGTTTGATCAAGTTTTAATTTCCTATTTTTGTGTATGTTCTTGATGCATGACAGTTCTCTAAATCCTATATTTGCAAATGTGGTTTATATTTTTACTGATAGTGTGAAAAGTTCTGTGAACAGAGATGTGGTGTTTGGCGATGCATTTGTAAAACGTCTTCTATCCTTTATACAGGCGCATCAGCCAAGATTGCACAAAAATATCCCTTCTGTGAATTCCAGACTGAAAGTTGTTAAACATCTGATAAGGTTTGTTAACTGTTTAATTTGGAACATTTAATGTAACTCTCTTCTAGTCATAGGACTTCACTAAGCAAACTCCCTTTCGCCTGTAGAATACAGCCACTGAAACTACCTTACGGGTTGCCAACAGAAGAGGAAATGTCGGACACCTTTCTTACAAGCAAGGGAGAGCTCGTCATTAAACGGCATCTGAAACCTGTGGAGCAGAAAGAAATTAAGTCGTAAGGTGTGCTGGTTGGATTTATATTTTATAAAATAAATAATTTAAATCCTGAATTAAGAGTTTGTGTATGAAATGTAAGCTTAATTTTTACTCTGTCTGGTACAAATGGCAGAGGTGACACTGATGCTTAGAGAAGGATTGCATGTGTACAAATATAAAATTCAATGTTGTTCATATTTGCCTGAAATACTAAATGAATGATAGGTTTTCTGTCCTCGTGCTTTTATTTTGTGGCTAGATTACTGCAGTTTATGTCTAGCTATTAGAGAACTTTGTAAATAAAGTCAGATAAGCAGAGAAGTACATGTAGCTAATGATGGTGAGGACATTTCCCAGCTAACAGTGAAGGTTTACAGTGATGATGCATGACTTCACCTTTGCTGCACAAAGGAAGGAACTGGAATTGAAAAACCCTCTGTGTAGCAGTTACATGAGAATCGACTGGCTGTCCACCGAGAGTGTCGTTTGATTGAGGCAGGCATTTGGGTGACTTACCTTGGTCATCCAGATCTCATGCTTGTTCCTTAGCAAACCGTCTGTCACCTGGCCTCTGCTGTAGCTTAAAAAGTCGCTGATCTCCCCATTTGGGAGTAACAGGAGGAGTGATTCACATCGTGGTAGGTTGTATAATTTGTCTTTCAGGAAACATGCTATCTCACTTCATACATATTTCTTGATCCTAAATGTTTGATAATAATGGCCTAAGAGCTGCAGTCTGTGTGAAAGTTGATGGTTTTCCTGTTCTAAGATTGCAAACTTTATAAATCTGGAGACCCAGAAACATACTTCCTTGATGCAAGTTAGTAATTGTGGGCTACAAGCTTATAAAATAACACCTTTTACTGAAAGATTTTTAATAGTACTTGTGCATATTTTTATATAAAGTTTTAAGAATTGTGGCCAAAGTTAGGAAGCTGCTGCTGTATCAAATGATAAAGTAGTTTTCATTCCAGTGAGCATAAATTCTGTAGTTTAACACACTGTGAGCCTCTCCCACGCTAGACACACTGCAGAGGAGTTAATCTTAATGACTGTATGTTGTGAGAAGATCAGAGGGATACAGTCACTGGAAATGAATGTTTATCCCTTCTGCAGGCTTGCAGAGAAGAGTAAACACCAGTAGGAGTTCAAAGAAATAGATGTATCAGTAGAGGGACACAAAAGCTGGAGTCACTGTGTGCAGAGGAAAAAGGATAGGCTGTGGTAGTGGCACTGAAGAGTGTAATGGCTCCTATGGGCAGGCTGCAGACAGAAACACAAAATTGAGCTGAAAAACTTCAGTTTCTCAACAAGCTACAGGCTGTAGATGGAAGGACGTAGGAAATATTGGTGTCAGTGTGAAGTACAGAGAATAGCAAGGAAAAAAGTGAAACAGATAAATGAATGTTGCTTTTCTTCCCTCCCTCCTTCCTTCCAGCATCGGCATTACCTCTTGTGCTGCACTGTGTTATAACTGCAGTCTCTGTGTCGTGTTCATCATGTTCCCATAGGGAGGTACTTCGTACAGGCTGAAATTTCAGCCCTCTTGGAGGATGTGTGTAGTGCATCCAAGGTACAGGGCATGCTTAAAAGAGATGGCACAAGTACTAGGGCCCAGAACATTAGGCAAATGGGTCATGTGGCTGAGGGACAGCAAATACAAGACTTGTACCCGGATTGGTGGCCCAGAGCACCAAAGCCAGGATCACTCAGCCTTACCAAGCACGTTCAGGATTTGTGTCCACGGCACTGCAGCCTGGTGAATCTCCAACAGAGGGAGCGCTGCCAGTTCTGTCATATGCAGTATGTGTATGAATGTGGATCTTCTGTTCATTAAACTATAGAGATGCTACAGCCTTCAAAAGTACTGCGATGTAAACCAGAAAGAATGTGTTAATGGACAAATTTGCTTGGTACTGTGCACAACTTAAGTGTGTTATAAACTACCTAAGTTAGAGCAGAGCTAGTAACTGCTTCCCAAGTACAGAGAAGGGAAAATGTTTTAGATAGTACCTGTTATTTCTGGGTAAGATTTAGCTACAAGAGATGTTGACAAGCTAGCAATTTTAATGAAAAAGGAAATAGTATTTTCTTAAAATTTTTAATACACATGTAAGTTTAGGCGCTTCTGAAATGGTATTTCCTTCAAGGTCGCAACTGTCATACAGTCAATCTTCTATCCCAAACCTCTGTATAAGCATACATTGTCTAAAGATTTGATCTCAGATCTAAAACCTGAACCAACAGGGTGCACAAACACAGTGTGTGTCCACATCCTTTCATTAATGGAGCATTATAAATGCTTCATGTACCTCTTTGTGAAGCACAGGTAAGAGACGCTGCCTTTTTGTGCAGGGAACAAACAGGCTAACTTAAAATGATAGCAAAATTCAGGTTGGAAGGTACCTCGTAGGTCTCTAGTCCAACCTCCTGCTCAACACAGGGCCAGCGCTGAGGTCAGACCAGGTTGCTCAGGACTTTGTCCAGTCGGGTCTTGTAAACCTCTGAGGACAGGGACAGCTCAGCTTCTCGGGGCAGCCTGCTCTGCTGCCTGGCTGTCCGCATGGGGAAGGGTTGTGTGCAGAATACAGTCTTGTATCCAGTCTGAACCTCTCTTCTTTCAGTTTATGCCTGTTGTCACTTCTCTTCCCACCTTGCACTACCAGGAGGAGCCAGCCTGGCTCCGTCTGCTCAGTTATCCCTCGCAGGTAGATACTGTGGGGCTGCTCTTAAGTCCACCTGAAGCTCTCCCTTCTCATGGGACAAGTGCTCCAGGCCTAACCACCTCAGTGGCTCTCTGCTTACCTCACTCTACTTAATTGGTCTTTCCTGTGTCAGGGGGCCCAAAACTGGACACTACTCTAGATATGGACTAACAAGCACTTAGTAGAGGCATGTAATCCCTTCCCTTGTTCGAGCTGTGCTTCTGTTCATACAGCCCAGGGTACCCTTAGCTGCCTTTGCTGCTTGGGCACGCAGCTGGCTCATGTTGAGCTTGCTTCTTGGGTAGGAACGATTTGCCATGTCT
Source organism: Nyctibius grandis (assembly GCF_013368605.1). Taxonomy (NCBI): domain Eukaryota; kingdom Metazoa; phylum Chordata; class Aves; order Nyctibiiformes; family Nyctibiidae; genus Nyctibius; species Nyctibius grandis. The sequence continues at coordinate 51,479,505 of NC_090659.1, forward strand.
ACCTGCTGTAGCATTTAAAGTATATTCAAACAAATCTTTGGTGCAATATGTGGTAGCAAGGTAGAAAGGTACTGTTTAAGAATAAATTTCTATTTCTGTGCTATTGCTCTGTTGCAGGTTTATTGACTGTTTCAGATTTGGTAATTAATACTGTAGTGTGAGTCGATCAATACCATTTTAATAATAGTATCAGTATAGTTTTAATCACAGGTACAAAATACTAGCTATAAAAAATGCACCATATTTAAAACAAACAAATGAACGAACAACCCCCCGTGCTCTTCGTTATTTCCCCTTTAGGCCCTAGTGATATGCTTGAAGGGTTTTTTTAACCACTCTAAACCACTTACTTTGCTCCCCTGTGTCTTGAAATGACTGAATGAATCCAGCAACTCTGAAGCCAAGACTCCCCAAAATCTTTACTATATGATTGATTAAAATGGTCTGTTTATTGTGCATGAAATTGCTTCAGATTTTGTAAACTACATGTCATTTTAAAAACATGATGGAATGTGCATATTCTTAGTCCAGACCCTGCACTGAAGCTAATATATAGCTTCAATAGAAGTATTCATTACAGCAGCTTGAGTTTTACAGATTGTTTGCAACTGTAAAGGCTAAAATGATCTAGTATCAAGGGCAAAAAAAAAGTTAAGGATAGCTTAGTTTTTTCCCTCCTGTCACAAGAAACAGCCGTTTTGGGGTCACACCACCAGTGTTAAGAGCAGTTATTCTGAAAGGATATGATACACTGTGATATAGTCTTCTGGTGGATTACATATATGCAATATTTATTGAAAATATTCAATTCTAAAATTGCACATTGTTAACAACCAATTTTGTACTGCTGTTAGACACATGTAATGACAGCTAAAATCTAAGGCAGACAAAATCTTGTTAAGCAGTGTTATAACTTTCTTGCAGCATTAATCTGCTGCTTGAGAAACTGCAAGCACAGATGAAAACTCTGCTTGGCAAAAGATAGATTGCAGTTTGGATTACTAGTGGTGTTATCTTTTGAAGTGATGTTTTTAGCCTTAGCTGAAAAAAAAACATTGAAAGCTTGCACTTGTTTCTGCCTTCATTGCCCTCCTCCATTCTTACTCTTTCTGGGGAAGAAATCCAGGATTTTTTTAATTAGAAGCAAACTACGCAATCAGTGACTCAAATCTACTCATCACTCGGATATCTCAGTATCCACTTCTCTCATAAACCTTGGCTCTTGCAACCACATCATTGGTGTAGTCATCGTGTGTTGTGCCAAAACCTGTTCTGTTGTAGCTCTGGACACTGTTAGCTCCCATGTTATAGGCTGAAATCCCACCTCAAATGAGAGTGAAAGAAACATATAAACAGTGGTTATACTTTGTCAGTAAATAAGCAAACAAACAAAAATTGCAACTTAAGTGTGTTGCTTTAGTTTGCAGCTCTCTTTTCACCAGTATTGTATTATCATTTCCAGCTATTTTTGCCACTGAGGTGTTCCTTTTGTGTTTTAACTTTGTGAAGAAATCATAATTTCCTCCTTCACATCCAGACTTGGTGATCATTGTCCCCTTGCTGTATTTTGCTAATGTAACATCTTCAGTTGTGTGACTTTCTCCTTTTGTGCATATTCCTTCATGTCTACCCACGTTAATAACCTCAGACATATTTGTATTGTAGTTGGAATAAAGGGATCCAACCATGATGGCTTCAGCTGTAATCCGTGCTCAAGAATATAACCATGTTTCCTTCAGAGAGGACCACACATTTTCAAAATGAATGTGTTCCTTCTTTGGAGTTGCCAGGATAGTAGCTTTTTGTAGGTGGGTACAGAAACAAAACAAATTAAATGGAGAGAGGTGGGGAAAAACCCACCCTTACTCCTTGCAACTGAAACATGTCATGAGATATACCAAGTTTTCCAAAAGCCTACTAGAAAGCTAACCACATCCTATTCCTCTTTTCCTTTTAGTGAGTGTCAAGGAATATTGTTCCACACCTCAATAAAACAAACAGGGAGACTGGGATGTGTTTAGTTTTCTGAAATGCTCGGTTTTACAGTGTTATCGTGCTTGACTTTTATGTGTGTGAAGTGTTTTAAAGCTGACATTTTAAAGCTGACAAAACTCCACCTTTGAGCTGCTGTTCCTTTGTCTGTGTGGGGAATTTCTTCCGGATTTCCTTTATTATCCCACATAAAATCTCTGCGCCTTGTGCTAAGTGCTCTTCACTGTCCCATGACCCCTCAATCTTATGGTACTGTTTGTCAACCTGAAAGTGAGACAGCAATACCGGCACACCAGAAACCCCACTATTTATCCAGAGCTTTTCATTGCTTGCAGGCTGCTTGTATTAATTTTGATCATTAATCTCATGACTTACCTCTTTTTTTAATTGTATAGAGAGGAAGCAAACTTAGTTCAAGGCGTAGGCGAAGCCTGCAGACGCGTGACTAGCAGACTATCGGGGCACTGAAGAGGAATGTCTGCCTCAGCTCCTTGTCTGTCAGAGCCTTAAAAACCCAACACAGCTGCTGCTGTAAAGGTGACAGGGTACAGAAAGTGGGTTTACTTCTGTTTGAGCTTTTCCAACTGCAAGGTGACTGCTCCTCTCCTCCCCAGCTGCATCAAGGGTGGGAAAACCCCTGTTTCCTCTAGGGATCTCCCCTGGATCTCTGCCCCAGTTCTGCTCTCCTTCTCCTTCTCCTTCTCCTTCTCCTTCTCCTTCTCCTTCTCCTTCTCCTTCTCCTTCTCCTTCTCCTTCTCCTTCTCCTTCTCCTTCTCCTTCTCCTTCTCCTTCTCCTTCTCCTTCTCCTTCTCCTTCTCCTTCTCCTTCTCCTTCTCCTTCTTCTCTGCTTGTTCTTCATCTCTTATCCACGTGTTAGTAAAGCACAAGTCTGAGGGGGCTGGAGCTGTTACAAAAGCAGATCCCAATGCGTGCAGCAAGTGTTTAGGGATTGTACGGGTAAGCGTACAACTTGGCAAACAAGTGATGCGTGAATGTAGGCATGAATAATGAAGCAGGATCCCCCACTAGCCAGGCCCCTGTGGTGTATAAAGGGTAATTAACCTGACTGTATGTAGCTGCAGCCTACAGGCCTCTGTGCTTAGTTAAAAAAAATGCTTTTTAAACAAGATTTATTATCTAAAGTATGAAATAGGAACAACTAATCTCTTCATTCCCAAGAGAGCGCAGGGAAGCAACCAGCGGTTTCACAGTGCAAAAGCAATCTGCTCATGCCCTGACACTCACCAGGATCCTTCCCCAGTGCTGGGAGCTGATAGCTGGGTCAGTGTCAGCTTTATTCTGGCCAAAGAGTTGTCTGAAAAGGTTTAGGGGGTTGCTTTTCAACAGGGCCTCTGCTGCTCTTCTGACTTTCTGCTTCAAAAGAAGGATGAGGTTTGTGATTTTAAGAAGGTTGGCCATACCTGCATCAAACCAAATGCATTTCCGTGGTCACCCCAGCTGTCCTTCAGCATGCAGCTCTCGAGAGAATACCGACAATCACAGCTGGACCAACACACTTGCTGTTGCCAGCTTTTGTAATCTTGGCTTGGTATTTCTCCATGTTGTCCAAATCTTTTTCTGCAATCTTCTCTGCGGCAGGAACTCCTACAACACAACATGCATGACTTTTCCTTTCATTTTAAAAATCAGAAACAGGTTGTTCTAACAGTCATTATGACTGAGCTGACATTTGGAATCCTTCTGAATCTATTTAGAGAGAAGCAATGATAGAATTGACTGATTTTGCTGAAGGGTAAGTGCCCTAGAAATCACTACACAGATGATATAAAAGAAGTTTTTTCAAATATAGAGGGCAGTTCTCTGGCGTGCAGACTAAAAGGCAAATTTTCTTGTTTTAAATCTAAGCCTTTGGGTAGATTAGTCCCAGATTTAGTTCCTTTCAGTTTAGGACTATAATGGGGAAATGTTCAGAAACTTGGGTCATGAGGGAAACCCTCTTAAGGGACAGAGAAAAGCCGGCTCGATGGCAGGGGTTGGATGCACTCGGCAGACCTTGCATTTTCTCTGTGATAGTCTTGAATTTTCTTAGAACATCTCAAAGGCAATTCTATTCCCAACATAAACTTATGTGCCCAAGTAGGATCTTTATTGGTTGTGGAAAAATCTGCTTGCATGGCAATGACTGACAGCCAGAGACCGAGATCTGTAATAGGCATGAGCTTGTGCGTGGATCTAAGGGGAGATGAACAACTGAATTGGTGCGTCCCTGTGTAGCTCGGACCTTCTGGTTTCACGGTTGCCTCCAAAGCTCCAGTTGTGTCAACATTCAATATATTCCCATAACGCTCTGAACAGCCTCAGAACAGTATTTACAACCAGACGTCAGGCCAGTGCAGTGTGTGACGCATGCCGTTAAAATGTTTTCAGATCCATGACTGAAACCCATGGCATCATTTCGATACTAGTGCAGGCATTTGTGCTAGCAGATGCACTCATGGTATCGTGTGCTCTGGAAAGGATTACCCCTCGATCATCCTAGCATAAAGCCACAGTGTAGCTTGTGAGGTGAACTAGCTTGTGCACAATTCATCTCCTCAAATTTTAGCTTGCCTAGGACTTAGCTGTCTAGTCTAAGCTTGTGACTTGGGCTGCCCACACAGCCAGTGGAGAGCGGCACCTCCAGAAGGTGCTTTTTCTATTCCAAAAAAAACCCACCAAAACTATGAGGTCAAAAGAAATCCTACACTACTTACTGGCTCCAGCTTGCTTTTCCATAGCTACCATTAATAGGAAAAATCGAAGAGAAACATCCTTCAATTACATCCATTACAATTTATCTGACTTGCAGTTTGTTTGACTTGCAATTTATCCGCATTTATCTGTTGCCTAAACACGCCGCTGCAGAAGGGAAAACACACAAACAGCAACTGAGAGGAGCAATGCTAACCCGATGCCAGCAGTTAATGGAAAACAGACTTTGGTACAGTGAATTATTTACAAGAATATTAGATAAACATCACAGACCCGACGTGTTTGCTGCAGGATGTCTCCCCACCTTCTTGCCGCGCTTCCTGGAGACAAATGGGCTTTTTATCTGCTGGCGGTGTTTTGGAGCAGCTGACTCTGTGCACTTCCCACATGCTGCTGGTGTTACGGGAGACAGGAACGCCTAACAACTTGTGCGTCCACTCAAAAACAACAGGGTTTCTGCTCTACAGCACAAACACAATTATGATTTTAGAAATGAAATACCTTTTAATTTAATTTAAAACCCTGTTGCTAACAGTTTGGAACTAGGATGAGCCTTGTCTGAAAACAACTGCCCCGCTTCAGTTGTTGGGAGCAATAACGTGCTGTCAGTGGAAAACAAGAACCTATGCTTTTGGATGTAATAAAGTTTTTGCAGGCAAAGACCCCGCAACAATAACATGACACGGAGCTGCAACCACGGAGAATTTGGATATGCAGAGGCTATGCCAGGTCCCTTTTTTTATCCCCTCTTGTACAGTGACAACAAAGGGGAAGGCACAAACCGAAATTAGCAGGCAGTGTGGATCAAAGCCACTGTAGCTGTTCAGCAGTAAGGAAAAGAGCCACTGGATGGCAGACCTCCTCGTCACTGCTAATCCATCCGGACATGCTTCTCCGCCACGGTAAATTTTGTGAGGGTGAAATGCTGTTTCACTCTTCCATCAGCTCTTTCACGTTTTAAGCCGGGGAATTCATCCTGTGTCGTTGTGTTGGAAGATTCAATTCTGTCAGTTTTGCCTGTACTGTTGATACCTCCCATAGAGAACCAGCTACAAAAAGTCACAGCAGCCCATGCATGGAGATCTTCATGTTCACGATTACGAGTGAGTTTAAAGAATGTTGAAACAGAGGGAAGTACCTCTGGCAGGAAGGAAAATAGAACAGATATGGCTCGTACAGAAGTGACATTTTAAAAAAATTGAAAATTCAAAATACCACTGAAGATGATTCACAGATCAGCAGCTAGTGTGTGTTCAGCACTTTGGATGTGTGAAGGATTTGGAATTGTTGTGCCATGGAGAAATGGAGCCGTCTGGCAGAGGAGGGATACTCACCACGGTAGGGTAAACCCTCTGGCATTGCAGTTTTGCACGAAGTCCCAGAGGTTTTAATTCTGTTTACACTGTCATAGCAATCCCTGCGGCCCTGGGAGGCACCTGCAGAGGCGACACGGAAAGGTTCAAGCAGTAAAAACCTTTTGTGACTGCAAGGAAAACCAAAGGGCAGGCTGCACCCCAGAGAGGACAGGTTGTGGGGCACAGGAGCCATACAGGGCTGCCTCTGTCACTCCTTGTGATGGAGAGGAGGCGAGATCCTGCCCTGTGCCCTGCACCCTGCACCCTCAGAGGCTACCCATCCTTCAGCAAGAATCACAAGGGGACCCCAACACTCTCTCCTCTGATAGAGTTTAATGGCAACCGAGATTTTGGGGAGGGGTGTGAGGAGCTGCATCAATGTCTCCTGCTTCCCAGCCCCGGGGAGCGTGTCCCTGGCTGCTTGGGACGAGGCAGTGAGGGACGCCAGACTTACCCAGGAGGGCAGCGAGGCCCAGCAGCACGAGCATCGGGTACATGGGGTGGTTCTTCCTGAGCATGCGGAACAGCCTGAAAACCAATCAGTCAGCATTGGCACGCATGAAGACATGAATGTATCTCACTGCTCACTGAATAAACACAAAGAAACTCTTTCTGAGCTGATGGGGTATTTCTAGCATCTTCCTCAGTGCTGCAGCCGGGTGTCCTGGTCTGTGATTCCCTGGACCTTTCTTTCCCCTCTGATTCAGCTTTTCTCTTTCCTTACCTGTGCTTCTACTTTTTCTAATATGTTACTTGGTATTAGATCATTTGCTTTGCAAGCTGCCTGTTCTTTTTTAATAGGCCATGGGTCAAAAGGGTAACCAAGAGTGCGACTGCAGCAGCCCTGTGTACACCAGCCAGACAAGTAACTTTCAGTAACATGGACATGAGTGACCAGGGAACATGGACACGGGTAAAGCAATCTCAACCCACCGTTTGTCAGGAAAGCTTTTGCCCAAATCTTAAGGCAGTGTGCCAGTGTTAAACTTTCCTTAATTATTTACTCCTTCTAGCCAATTTATCAGGCAATTATATTTCAACTCATTTTCCACAGAGATTTTCCTTACTTGCCACGAAGTGCTGATACCCTAAAATAAAATTTCCAACAAAATGTGGAATTCCCATAATCAGGCCTTTTAAATAGACTTAAAAAATAAATAATCCTTCATGGCAGTGCTGCACAAGCCAGCAGACAGGTCTGCAGGCCCTTGGGTGTTGCTACCATAACGTGAAGCAGCAGCTTCATACGTAATGCATGCAGAAATTGGGCTCCTGAGGAGCTCACAGATCCCCAGGGATGGCAATACCAGTACTGGTGACAGGGAGCCTGCTGGCAGCAATTAAGGGTGACATGAAGGGAACCAAAGAAAGCTCCACTCTTGTTCACCCTCCACACTCAAAAAACAACTTTATACACATAGGCAGCAATGAGATTCCCTGCCCCATTTGAAGTTTATACTGATTACCAAAAATGCATTCATAGGTTTTACATAATAGGTTTGTATAAGAGAGGTTTATATAACATAACGCAGCAAAGACTTCAACCTATGAATTTTACATAAGCTATTTCAAGTAGAGGGGATCAAACCACGTGATATGTTTCACAAGTTTGTATTACAAAGTAACGATTTTACTAAAAATTGTCTTAATATAGTGCAGAATTCACTAAAGACTAAATAATATATAGTTTAACACCTCTGGTTGCTCAACACTGAACTGTTTTTTGTAGTCTTAAAAAAAAAAAAATCAGAAATGTTAGAGACGTCCTAGAGCTCCCTCTGGTCTCCAGAGATGATATAATGAGTTTGCTTGCAAATATTTTAATCACACACAGTCCTTGCCGCGTCGGTAAGCAGATGAATGAGTGACTGGCAAAACAAGGAGCACAGCGTTAAAATTACTCTGCTTGCAAAAACTATCTCCAGACCAGCTCTCACACTGCCTGTGTTGACACTACCTGACAGCCCGGGCACATGCGCAGCACAGCCCCGTGCTGCCGGGCAGGGACCACCAAGCACATCGCTTCTGGGTCAGCAATGGTGACAGCCGGCAGAAAGGTGCCCTGATGCCTCCAAAATGGTTATTCAAAAGGCTAAATGTGAACATCCTTATTCCCCTGTTCACAGGTTTGGGGGCAGCAGCCGGGCTCAGGCTGCTTCATGCCCTGCTGCCCAGCCCAGTTCTTCTCACCCACCCCAGTCTGCAGCACCACTTTCTTCTCCCTGTTCTCAAATTGAGTTTTAAACCAATTCCAAGAGTACTGAATTGGGTTATTTACTCAAGTTGCAGGTTACTGCTCACTGGGCCCCATTAAATTGGTGGAAAAAAAAAGAAAGATAGGGTTTCAACATTTATCTTTATTTTCTCTGTTATTCTCAGTATTATTCTCAGTAAACCTAAATTTGCACCCAGACCCATCCACATTGACGAACACTTTCAAAGAGAGCTTATAAATCCAGAGCTAGTTCTCTCCTAATTAGAAGCTGGGATTCCTGGCAGAGGGACAGATGCTGAAACGCTTTTAAACTTGGAGGAAACCCAGCATAAAGGTGCCACAGCTAAAGCAGGAAAGGTTGTGTTTTTTTTTACCAATGCTATTACTGTGATATGGCTCCTGGGGAGGGTACATACAGGGCCGACTCCCACTCGGAGGCTGCTCTGTAATGGAAAGGTGTTTTGCATGCCTGCTACAGCATTTGTAGTAGTCCCCATTTAGAGGTTTTCCCATTGTGTGAGACTGCTTTTCACCCTGAAGAGATCTCTAACTCCACCATGGCGATGGGCGTGTTTAGCATTGTCCCCCACAAGGCTGGCCATGGGAATACACAGCTAGTGCAGAAACATTCAGAGACCAGAGGCTCGTTGAGAAGTCTCTTCATTGCCCAGTAGCTAACGCAATCAAGGGGAAGGAAGATTTCAACTTGGGGGCTTGTCCCCCTTGTTGGCCTGGGGAGAGGAAAAGAGATGGATAGAGGAGATGGGAAAAGCACAGCCAGTGCCCAGGGAGAGCTGCTTGCATGCCCGCACCTGGGGGAGGCTCAAATAGCTCTGGGTTCAACCTGACACTTAAATGTTGCTGGTCTGTCCCCATCTGCCTTTCAAAGGCCCTGAGCTTGTGGTTACTTGTCCCTGTGGGTCCCCTGGAAGGCAGCACTGAGCTTGCCCATGGGTGAGTGGGGAGCTGGGGTTTGCTGGAGCAAGCGAGGTGCTGGTGCCAGTGCCACCAGCATCGGTCCTGCCAGGAACCCTGAGGAACTGCTCTGGGTACTATGGTCACTACTGGGCTAGTCTACGTAGAGGAGAGGCTTAGTGGCAGGGCAGGTTTATGAGCTAGAACCCCTGTCTCTTAAAGTACTGGGCTCGCCTAATCACGCTGTTGGCGTAGTAGTTGTCTCTGTCGCATGGGTCTTCCTCATAGACCTGGAGGTTGCCCATTTTTGCACGGTAGGTGCAGATTCCCCCTGGAAAGAGTTAAGAAGGAGTTGTTATGGGCTTATAAGTAAGAAACAGAGATTTAAAAGTAAAAATTCCTAGCCAAAAGGGCCATGCATCTCACCAAACCTACACAACTGCTTGGGAAATTGCTAATTGTGCATTATTGTTGAAAAGTGACTGGTTTTGCAAAATCTTTATTTCTATAGTGAAGGAACCCATAACTCTCTCCAAATGCAGGTGGGAATGGCATGCTAGTCCCAGAAGGGTGTAATCTAAAAAGGCAAGGATGGGAGCGCCAAGAAATAACATAGGGTGAACAAATTGGCTCGCAGATAATGCAGACTACAAGCAAACCTGGATCCCAGGCTTCCTTGACACAATCAACTTAACAGCCTGCCATGATAAGCCTGTTGTGTTGCGATGCCTCAATTTCTGCCTTCCCCAGTGGCTTTTGTTTGGTTGGTTTCTACCTTATTTATCCATCTGACAGCCATTTCACTTGTAGGATGAACAGATAAGAGGATAACCTGAGACCTGTTCACATTCACTGAGCACAATGCATTTTCCAGGGAATTTAAGGAGGTCCTGGATCCAGCCATTCACCAGCGGTGGCCTGGCTGCTCAATGTAGTGGCCCTCTGTGGACATTTGTCACTGAAGTCAAGGGGCAACCTGCCGAAGCTGTGCCCCACAGCTTTGCCCAGCCCTACATGGTGCTTCCCTGCTGCTGCAGCATCTCCCAGGCTGGGCTGGTTTCCCATTGCTTCCTACTGCAGCAAAGCTGCGAAGGAGCTTGGCACCCCACCACAGTCTCTCCGCTGCAGGCAGAAACATGGAGGCCCTGTGGACAGAGGTTTGAGGTGGGAGGCTATGTCTATATTCATATTTGCCACATACTCTTGCTGTTCACATACTCTTGCTGGTCTGCTGTTTTGGGATTGCCTCTTTTAAACTAGAAAACTCTGGGTTTATTTTTTTTTGTAAGAGAAGCTGTAAAATCTGCCAGACTGATGCTCTTTTTCCCTTAAAAGTGACACCAACAAATGCACAGCACTCCCATCACTCAGTGTGTCCCTTTCTAGTACGTAGCCCATCGTGTACCTCTCAGCTGCCGGTCCCAGGTCCAGGTAGGATGTCTTGCCCGTACTTCATTGATTGCAAGAACCAGGATAGTTGAGCACTGATTTATATGTTCTTCACTATCCCACATTCCGAAAGGCTGGTGTTGCTGCCTGCCAAGCTAGAAAAGTCAAGCAAGAAGATGGGTTTCCCTCTGAACACAACCACCACTGTAGCTTCCCCTTCTTCTTTGTACTCCTGGGCTGTGACTCATGGAAGTGACCTTATTCGGGATAACAATTAAGCACAACCTTTGATGTAGAGAGAACGCATTTAAGTGCTGTCTCAAACACAGAACAGTCATTTGCTAAGGTAAAGCCTTGGGATATACACTCCATTACTGCTCTGTTACTCATACTTATCGCCCTGATGTACCTGCATCAAGCCATACTTGTGCTGATCCTGGTCCCAGCCGTTGTCCAGGAGCAGGCCAACGCGGCTCTCCTGTGAGATGATGGCAGCGATGAGCGCCGGGTCCAAGCACAGGTTTCTGGCTACTCTCTTAATCGGGATCTCGTATTTCCTCAGGCGTACGATGTCTGCCTCAGCAGTCCTCCGTATCATGGCAAGACCTGCGGCATAGGAAAAGGTAGGCTTACACACCCTCCCGCCCAAAACCCTTGCTTTCTCCTTGAGTGGGTATATCAAAGGAGTAACAAGAGTTTTGAAGAAAACGCAGCTACACCGAGTTGGGCAGTGGCACTTGAGGAACAAGCACAGCTCTATTGGCTCTGGCCTTGGCCGGGGAGCTGCTGTGCCAGTACACAAGGATGATGAGGGGAAGAGGGCAGCTTCTCAGGAGATGGGACCACGCATCTGTAGTCCTGCTCTGCTGCCGCACCACTGGAAATGCAGCTCTGGAGTTGGAAAAGTGAAATTTCAAATTGCACTTGAAAAAAGTGAGAGATGTGTTACTACTGACCAGCCAAACTGCAGTAACAGCTACGTTGTCAGTCTGTGGATAGACAGGTGGGGTTTTTTTGAAGTAATTTTGGAACAGTTTGTAAACAAGCAAGTGGTTTCAGATCCATGCTTGGACACCCGCAGTCATGTGTCCAAGATGGCTATGTCTGAGGTATGTGGCAAAGCCCCTTACAGTCCCTGGAGGTCTCAGCAGTATGAATCTGACACAGTCAGCTCTGCAGTGACATGGGGCAATAACACAAGGTAAGAATGAGGGAAATGGGAAGGAGTTACCAAAACCAGGTCACCAAAGGTAGGATGGCTACAAACCTGGGACCTGCAGAGTGTGTCTCTGGCAGGTCACCATTGGCCAGATCAGCTGACATGCCAGCACTGAGGACTCAGCTCTGCGCATCTTCCCCTTTGAGCTGAGAGGCCCTGGGGTTTTGTCAGGATGCTGATGCTAAAGTCCTGGCTGATGAAGACGCTGTTTTGACTGAAAAGGGGTTGCGCCATTTCCCTTTGCTTAGAGGCTGAGGATCCTGACTGCAGGACCTGAGGTTTGTCCTCCCGCTTCCCACCAGGTCTGGAGGCTTCGCAGCACCTGCCATTTTGAGGGAGGAGGTGTTGCTTTCTCCCTTTTGGCTAACTGAATAGTTGCACCACATTTAAATTGGTGATAACAGAAGGCGAAGCATCTGTCAGACACAAAACACATTGACGAATCAAGCAATGAATGATACCTACCACAGTCTGGGGCTCTTACGGCTGTACAGGATATTGTGGGGGCTTGAAGAGCACTTATATCGCCATAGCAACTGTAACTCATGGATGGAGCTGAAAAATTAAACGGAGGTGTTTGAACACATAAGATCTCAAAGCAATATCATACAGCGCGCTGCAAGTGAGTACAAGTCAAGCGTGAGGGATTCATCCAGACCCGTAACCCACATCACCTTGTGTAGGCCACTCTTATGTCATTGCCACTGCTCTCTATCAGTAACATTATCAAAGAAAGCTAGAGAATATAAATTTGTTCTTTTCTAATTTGATAGGTTGAAATAAGTGAAACTAATGACAATTTACATGAAGAGGCATCTGCCCTGTTAGGTCTAAATGCTGTTTTGGTAGAGGGGAACAACAGCATCTGCATTTGTTTCAGAGGATTTTTCCCATTAAGTGCCCTCCAATGTCCATGACCCCTCAGATAATGGCTGGTGGTACCCAAGCACCCTGGTTGGGAACGTCTCCTGTATCCCTCTGTAACTTGGTGAAGAATTAATTCAAGAGAGTGCTTGCCTCAGCCTGAGCAAATTACCCTGCTTCCTCAGTAACTGAGGAATGACTAGCCTCCATCAAACAGCCTGAGACATTTGTGAGACCATTTCTGAGTAGGCAGAAAGATCAGATAAGGTAAGCTGAGAAAATCAAGAGGTGTGTCTGTGACTCCCTTTTGGTGTCAGTCCTGTACTCCAGACGCGCTGGTTTAAAGGACGCAGGTGGAGAGCAAACAGCCTCAAATGGCAGCCGAGGACCTTCAGCCACACAGGTTTTTACAGCGCCCTGCAGAAAGGGGACCTCAGGCCTGGCCGCACACCTCCTCTCCACAGTCCCTCTGCAAACTGTTCCCGGGGTGCTTTCGACAGCAAACCAAACCCAAACCCTGGCTCACCGACAAGGGCCGTAAGACCCAGCAAGAGCAGTGCGGGGATCATGGCAATGGCTCTCTTCAGCTCCTCAGGAGACCTGGAAACAGAGCGGTTTGCAAAACATGAAGAAATCGGTGCTGATTTGCAACAGCCTTGTAGCAAAGCTTGCGTGCCAAAAGCTCCCACCCTGAGGCCCCCGACAGGGATGGCATTAGCTGGAGACGGGTTGGGGAGTGGAGGCACGCTCTCCGCAGCACTCTCCTCCCCTCACCCCCAGCACGGCATGCAGCCGACAGCTTCGGGGAGTGGTGGTGGGAGGAGAAACAAGTGATGGGAGCCCCATCTGCTCCTTATTTCCTCCTTGCTTGGGGGATACAGGCTTCTCCTGTGGCCGAATGTCTCCTCCATCTCGGGTGCCACTAGACCATCACGTCAAGACAGAAGGGCTGGGCCTGGGGAGCTTGGGAGCAGGGAGGTCCCCGTTGGCAGCCTGGGCCAGCAGGGATTTTTCGGCCCCTGTCACTTCATATCACTGGCTTCACATCACTTGGGTCCTGAACACCCGTAGCATGTCTTTATGAAGAAGAGGTACAGTACCTTTGCTTTAATTATATAGGTGTTTGAAGTCTAATGTGCTACAAAGTGCACACATCCTTTGTCTCTCTGTTCAAAAGCAATGGGATTTTTGCTTGGCTTTTAGAAAAAAAGTAGTTTTCATAAATCAAGAAATATGACCCTCTCTGCTAAGAGCATGCAAGGCAAAGATTTTGCTGGTGAAATAACACTTCTGTGTTAATTACCGTGTGTGATAATGGCAGATAACCACTTTAATAATAAATGCGTCTGTTGTGCTTATTAATAAAATCCCCAAATGTCATCAGATAGTAGCTATCAACTGGAAAAAACATTGACTGTACTTGCCTTGCTGGTGCATGCATTTAAACTGAGCATTTCTTACAGCTTACAAATGTTTCTTTTTCCCCAAGAGGGTTTCAAATACAAAACACACCACGAGTCTTGTAGGCAATCATCACCCAACGCTATTAACACTTGAAAATGCCTTATTGATTTTAATAATGTGCGACCTTTTCTCTAGTCTTTATTTCTACTGCAAACCAAACTGCACAGATGCACAAACACAAATAGTCAAATAGTCCACCAGTGTCATCAGAAAGACTCCCTTGTCCTGAGTGAGCTTATTCAGGCCAGCAAAAACCCCAGCTGGAGCCGGGTACACGCAGTAGCTCAGTTTGAGCTCTAAGAGTGAGTATTTGCAAGCCAGGATGAATACAGCTTGACCCAATACCTATTCATTCAATGACAAATCCATACATGGCCCCATCAAAAGCTACAGGCTCTAGCTGTTTCCATATGCAGAAAATTGCCATATTATAAAGTTTTTAATTATCAGCCTTTTTTTTTTCCCCCTCTCATCACAAAAATCACCACAGGCTTTAAGTAGAAAGAGCATAACTATCACAGTATTGACAAAATGCTAAATCAAAATCAAGGCTTCTGGCTCTAAATAAATATTCTATGGGTGAATTCAGACTCACCTGTCTTCAGTCGGCCTTCCTCTGAGGTAGGTCACTTGATGACTTTTATATATATGTGTATGAAAAGGTACCCACCCTATGGGCTTTGGAATGTTAAATCCTACCTCGTGTGATGACATTTGTTTTTAAGTACAATAAGTAATGTATATTAAGAGCTTAGAACTCTTACGATTCCTTTCATCCAAAGATTTGCACAAGTGGTGGTTAGTAAGACTCAGGACAATTCTGTGAAAGGAAATAAATACTGGTTTTCCTCCATCAATAAGCACATTGATGCACAATAAATGACTTGCAGAAAGCATTGCAGTGAATCAGCGGCAGAGGGCAGGCAAAAATCAGATCCCTATCTAGTGCTCTCCTTGCTTTGCATCTCAGATCAGTCTGGACACGTTTCTGGAAGGTTTTTTTTTCTCATTTCCTCAATGATTTCAGATTGGCAAGCTTTTAATTAAGTGTCATACTTCCATATGAATTCCAAAAAGGACAATTAAAGAAAAGCATCTCACTGCTTCATTGCTTGCAGCAAGCCTAATTCAGGAGGGTGACTTGAATACTTTGAGAGCAGAGGCAGGGTTTGATTTTCAGATTCGGGGAGGCAGGATGCTGCAGCTGAAATGAGGAGGAAGGGAACTGGTCTCTCAGCAGGTGAAGCCAGGAGTGGTACACAGAGGGTCTCTGAAAGACTTGCACCTTGTGGCCGAGACACTTTTCACATATGTAAAACATCTGAGTCTCTTGGAGATTGAAGGATGGTCTGGGAGGCCAGTGCCCTTCAATCCTGTTCCCTTCCCCACATTTTTCTCTTCCCAAGACTCTGCCCAGCATGTGTGGAGGCTAGGAAAGCAAGATTTTTCTTCCAGTAGCTTTCTCTTCATTATTTAATACATCACAAATCCATCTATTCCCGTTACTCACTTTTGGGCTTGAGATGTGGTGGGTAGGAAACACTGTTTTGTCCAGCTACTAATTTCTGGGTTCAAAAACAAGCAATGGTTATTAGTCTGTAAAGCACAGGAGATGATCAAGTAGGCTTTGTCACCTTGAAAATCAATAAACACAAATATCGTGGACTTAGATCCTGAGTCACTATGAAGGAGGGAAGCTTCACTGGAGAACCTAGCCCTGTTGGTACCCTAGGAGGGTTGGTATATGAGTTAGCGTGAGTCTTAAGTATAAACCTCATTTATTTGGGTGAAACATGGAAATAATAGACATCTTCCCAACAAGGAAGGCAAGGATTACAACAAGGCTAGGCATTCATTCGTCATGTACAAACCTGATATCTTATTGTAGTATCTCAGACTAGACTATCACTTAATTCTTTTACTGGGGTTTAACATTTTAAATAGTAGAAGGTAATGTTTGACATAATGTAAGGTAAGAATCTATGTGGTATCTTTGGAAATAACAGGTGGAAATACATGTCTCCATCACATGTACAGTGTGGCTTTAGTCCTTTCAAAAGGAAACAGTGACTGAAGAAATACTGGAAGGGAGGAAAGCTAGAAGAAAGGAGCTGGTAAAAGGTCAGAGTGCACAGCTTGATGGTAACAAACCCAGTAGATATATTCATTTGCCTTCTATAGAAGAAGATAATCTGTATCAGAAAGAGATGTGTTCTCTCAAATAGATGAAAATAGTTTAGCATTAACATCCAGTTACCTTTTATAAAAACAGTATCATGTTAGCGATAATAAACTAGTGTTCCTCGGTCACTGAACCTGTGTTCATGCTGATGACTTGGGACCTTTTTTTGAAAAGTAACCCCTGACCTTAGGTAAGATTTCTTTCCTAATGTGTGGGCCACTTGCTTATGGTCCTTAAGATAAAGTTTTGAATTTAAATAGTTTGTCTTTGCTATGTATTTTCTCTCATTTTTTACCCATATAATCACATATTTTCTACATTTCACAGTACTGTCACATGAATTCTTAATGCCTGCTCTGCATTGCATTGCTCTTTATTTACTCATTGAATGGTGGATCTTGTGTTTTAAGTACAACTATTTTCATCTATGCTGCCGTATGCCATTAGGTCCCTAGGGCAGATTCCTTCTATTCACACAGTTTCCAGTATAAGGCCAAATAAGAGGATATTTTTTCAGCAGCATTATGAATGGGACTTTTTCTTGCCCAAAACCTCTTTATCCTCACAAAATTTGCCGAATGTCTTTTAGAGTGAATGCCAAAAGCAGGCAGCCTCGATGGAAACAAGGCTGTGCTCACATACGTTGAACGGGGCAGGGCTCTAAGCCAGTGCACTTGTCCAAGACACTGGCACATAAAGGGACCTGCAAGATGTTAGAAAACACAGTCTTCTGCTCAAAGGTCTTTGTGGGGCTGTTAATCTAGAGCATCCAGTTCAGGTGAACCACTACATGGGAGTGGGCTGCATCTGTCACTAGTACAGCACAATTTTTCATTTTTATGCTAGCTTTAATTTGGAAAATTATGACAAGAGTCAGATAAGGTCTACCTCTGACAGATCATAACCCAACAGAAATGATGTACACAGCTGTGATATGATGCTACTTTTGATAGGCTGAAGAGGCGATGCGTTAGAAGGCATCTTGGTGTGTATGACTAAAGCAGCTCTTTCTAAATGGCTGGACTGCATAAAGAGAGATCCAGGAATGCACTGGACTGATGTCCCTGAAAAATGTTACCTTCTCTCATAACACTACCATACCTCTTTTTCTATTTTTATTATTCTTGGTATTTTGTTTAGAAGCACAGGTTTTTGGATTCATATGATATTGCGAGACTCTCATTCAGAAGGACAGCAAGTTGCTAGCCCTCATGGTTGGTAGTGGGGAAAAAATATGAAAGTCATGGAAATATGATGTTATTATTAAATTAATATTAAATAAAAAGAACACCAATGTTATAATCTAAAAAAAACAACAACCCTATAATTTGAAACTCTTTTTGCTTTTGTGTAATTTTTAAACATGAAGGATGCCAGTACATATTCCCCTTGTGCTGGATTTTGGTCAGCACAGTGTGTGATTGGGAGGAAGGGGATGAAAGTCAAGAAAAGAGGAGGAGGTCACTTACCAGATGGTACCTGCATCTTCTTAAACTTAAGAAGCAGCAAAGCTTCCTGGTATCCACAGGGGCATCCTGGCAATAAGATGCAGTCAGTGACCACAGACATAGTTTCCCCATGGTCTTTCGCTGACACTGTTAGTTACACTGAGCTAAAGAGAGCACAGAGCAGACAAAAAAAATGCTACCTGACAGAATAGCATTTTCCCCTTGTTTTACCTAAGTTAGAAAGGAGCACACCTGAGATCTAAAGCACACCAGGTTCAACACCACCAACCAGTTCTTTCCTACTTACAGATTTTAACTTTATATTTTTTTTCCTCATGCCAAGTGATCTACCAGGGTGAGGGTTTTTTTCACTGCACTTACTTAACAGAGATGCGATCAACATGGAGCATCATTTTGAAAAGCATTATGTATTGCACATGCTATTGTCCTTCAGGGTGCAGGCTAGAGCATCACATTTTGCTGGGTGGTGAGAATACTATCTAAAATTACCTGGAACAATACCCATACTAATTACTGTCTCTGTTGCGAATTTCAGCTCTGGTTTCATAACATCGGCAGGCAGATGCATTTCTCAGGTTGTTCCTTTTGTCTGGGATGTAATTATAGGTAACACCAGGTATTCACAGACTTTGTAACTGCTTTATAGGGAAGCTGCCCACGACAGCTGACGCATGTTGGATGCCTACCACTAACTGGCCAGTGAAAGATGCATCTGTAGCATCATCTCAAACAAATCCCCTAGAGCTGTCTTTCCCAACTTTTAAAGGGATACAGCCAGTTTAATAATTACATTTCCATAGATTTTCTTTGACACATCTAGTATACCTGGAAGTAATGATAGCAAAGGTCTTCAAACTTGTAAGACATGAGGCTCTCAGTTTTTACTGTGTTCAGAAGTGAGCAGGTGCTAAGGGCCCCAATCTCTTCTTTATCTTGCCTTTCTGAAGAATGCAGGTGGGCACTGAAATGAGATCCCACTCTGCACAAAGCATCCCTCTAGCCATCATGTAAGATAACTAAGACCAGAAGTGTTTATGAGGGAGGAAAAAAGTATTTTCCTCTGTTCTCTAAAATGAGACTTTGAATTTTACTGTAGGAAAGGTGTTCTAGCAAAGACGTTACTGGACAGGATCTTATGAGACCTCAGTTCACATCCCACCTTAAAGACAGATCTATCACCTAAAGCAAGTCATTTCAAGTTTGAGCCAGGAGAGGGTTTATGCTCATAAAGCATGAATCAAAACACTGTCATGCTCCAAAACTGTGTTCCAAGTACTTGGCTGAGATGTACTTCTGCTCCTGTTTGAGTCTAAAGTGGCTCAGCTGGAGGAGCTTGGTCCTTATGTCCCAAAGCCTGGTTCTGGACTCTGTGTCCCAATGCCAAAATCTCTGGATGAGTGGGGGTTTACAGTGCACACTCATGCATTTACTCACAAAAACTGGTTGTGATGCCTACTTTATTTAGACCAGCCATGGCAGAAGCAAGACCAATCTTAGAAGATAACCTCATGAAGGCAGAAACCTACACTAACCTCCCTTTTGTGTAAAGCACTTATGCCTCTCACCAAGACTGGATGTATGTGTGTTCGTTCTTCAGTCTGTTGAGATTGTGTTACTGCACAGCAGAGAACACCAGAGCCACAGGGGAAGTCAGTGGGAAGACAAAGAGAATGGCCCTATAGCCTCTGTAGGGACATAGTTGCATGAGCCTCATGTTCCTGAGACTGCCTTGGTGTTTCATATTGAACAAGCAGAGAGGAAAAAAAAAAATCCATGTAGTATTTTGTAGTTAAGTGTGGAAAACACACAAAGCACTGGGAATAGGGAGGAGAACCCCATCTCCTCTCAAATCCATAAGCTACAAAGCCACATTTTCTCTTGCTCCCTCTTTCCAGTCCCACAAGCCTGATGCTGTGCTGTACAAAGGTTCAGAAGTGCGGGTGGAGAGGAATGCCGCGCTTGGGTAAAGCATTTTGTAGTCGCTCACTTTGGTGGTGCTCATCAGCCTTCTGGATGCCTCAGATCCTGCCCCGGGGAACCAGCCACTGGAGAGGAAACTGACACACCTAATCCCAAAATCTGGATTCCAGGAAGAGACTGAAATTAGATACTGGAGCACCTAGTTCTTGATGTTCCTAGGTCCTCCAGTAAACCTAGTCTCGTTTTAGTTTCCCACATACAAAATGAGGATAGGACATTCATGACTCACAGAGATGTCAAACTAACACCCATCAATAATTAATTATTAACTTTACCCATTAATCATGATAACTCTTAAGAGCATTTCTGTGTGCTTGGAATTAATGATACAAAGCATTCAGGACTGTCAACAGTTCAGAAACCAAGCAGGAAACAATTTCAGACTTTTTTCTAGGGCAGCACACTGACAAAAGCAATAATTAGCAAGGAGGAAGAAGATCAGGAAAGGAGTTAATGTGGTTTTGTGTATTACAATCACCTGATTTTCACACGATGTCATCTTGGGAAAAGCCAATGGTTACTGGAGATTGCATGGTTTGTGAAGCAGATAAGTTAATTTTTAAATCTTTTTTTATAAGAGTCACATGTTGAAATCATACCATCGGGCAGATGATGTCTGAACAGGTTGTGTTCAAAAAGGCAAAGCATATTAACACAGATTCAACACTGAGCTGACACAGCTACATAGCTCCTGGATCAGCAGTGGTTCATTTTAGGCAGCTCAAGCCATGGCTGTAACAGCTAATCCAAAAAAATGTAGCCTTAGAATATGCACCTCATGGGATCTCTAAAAGCAAGTTTTCTTAACTACTTCCTTTCCATCATCAAGCAGCAAATATCTCCCAGTGTACATATACTTAAAATTAATCCACCAAATTTGAACAAGATGTTTTTGGGTGATGCTCTGGTTTCTTATATACTACTTTAGCCAGCTTGATGTGTTAGCTTAAACTGATGAAAAAGGTATGGGCTTATGTTCCCTTTTGCAGCATACGATACAGAATGGTGCTCTCCACGGTGACAGATAACAAGGAGCATCTGGGATACTGGAATGTCTTGGATCACCACAATCATATTAGACAGGCTTAACACTGAAGGCTCCAAAGCATGATCCAAGAACAAAAGATCAGAGCAGACCTTCAGAGCAGTGATTTGCTCAAATGTGGTGGAACCTATCTATCTATTTATCCTTTAAAGGGGACTCAGGGGCAACATGCCCCTCAGAACAGTTCCAAAATATTCTCCATTAACATCAAGTACCCTCCACGTCCGATTCCGAGAGAGGCTTTCCTTAAACTCTGGAGTGTAACCCTCACTCTCAAACTGTCACATACAGCCGTTCTAAAGAGACAGACAGATCAACCCGCTACTGGCAGAGTTTTCCTTTAAAAAAGTGGAATACACAGCTATTGAATAGGCAATGAATACAAAAGCCATGTATTTCTGCACCAGCTTGTGCTTGCTTATTTGTGTGTGTGTATGCAAGAGACAAAATGATGGCATCCCTCACACTGAGTTGAGGACACCGGCTTTACTCTTGTATGTAGAAGACAAAGAGCTTGTTTTAGAAACTGTACTGTTCAAAGCCCAAATCTTCTATAGAAATTTCTGTAGAAAAGTATTCCTTTTAGAATTTCTAGATGGGAAATAGCACAATGTGGATTACTTGGAACCGAGGACTGGAAGGCATCAATTCACCTTTCCAGTTGGCCTCCCTCAATGACCCCTATTACACTTTCAGGCAATCCAACCTACTAATGGGGTCTGAAAGCAGCTGCTCAGCTCTTGCCCTCTGCAGAGTTTGTTTCTCATCCCATCTCTTTCAGGGAGCAGACTTCTTCACACTTCCCAAAGCTCAACTCAGCATTTAACTTCTAGGTAGATTTCTTGAGCAGACCATCACAAGCACAACAGGGGATCAATCAGTGATCAATGAGTGCCCAGTCAAATCCAAATAATCTAGCATTAAGAGCTGAACACTGAAGATCTTGTTTGGTTTATTATCTCCATGCATTTCTTTAATGATCACTTCATGCAAGCATCAAGCACAGACTTAAGCACTAATCATTACTAAAGTTACATGCTGAGTTCATGCATAAGCCCCATAACTTCAAAAGCTATATGTGAGCACTTCTCATCTCTTTATTGTATAATACCCTTTCATGGCTAACACATGCCAGACTAGGTACTATTTTGTGATTAGCCTAGGCTCAGGAACCTTATTAAGTCATGTCCTTACATATATGATCTATCTGCTGTAAGCAATTAATCACATGCAACCTGCGTCCTTTCTAGATATTGTGCATCATCATCACCTTCTCATCTATCAGCCATATTGCCACATTGCTGACAAAGTTAAGCTTTGGGCTTTTCAAGTCTGTACAGCTGACACTGGTTTGAGTTGGTGTTCTCTGTATTGTTTATACTTCTAGCTTACTGACCCAGGTCTTATTATCATGGATACCCCACTATTTAATCTGCACTGAAAAATCACTGAGCTCTACCGTAGAAGACTAATTTGTTCCTCACTACTCAAACTAGAAGAATTTTCCAGTTCTTAAATAATTTTTAAGTTTCAGCCAAAATAAAATTCTTGGATTTGAATTGTTCATCTCAAAGTAACATGCAGATCAAGAACGGAGATCTTACCGAGAGGACCGTTCAATGACCGTTAGAATCATAGAGTGGTTTGAGTTGGAAGGGACCTTAAAGATCATCTAGTTACAACCCTCCTCTAGACCAGGTTGCTCAAAGCCTCATCCAACCTGGCCTTAAACACTGCCAGGGAGGGGGCATCCACAGCTTCTCTGGGCAACCTGTGCCAGTGTCTCACCACCCTCACAGTAAAGAATCTAATCTTCATTCAAGACAGAAAATGCAGAAAGCAGACATGAAAGTAAAGATGTGAAGCAGACAGATCTATGAGGCTGCTACTTCAAAATGAATTTAAACTTATTATTACAGTCTCAGCTTTCCCTTTTACCCAAACCACGCATTCCTGCAAACTCTTTGTATCAGCACTGGAGTGTGTGTGGCCCTGTTACCAGCCAGATGAAGGAAGAAGTCCAACTGAAGATTAACCTAGAAAAAAAATCAGCAGCTTAAAGTGACATGAAACCACAGACTCTAACTAGGGTTTGCCTTGAGTGCGTAATGTGGCTGTTCACACAGGGAACTGAATAACCTCTAACAACGCACCATGCTGGAATCCTGACAAGCCCACATGTGTTTCCACACAGCACGCAACTACGTTAGACATTATTTTATATTTCCACAGCCTGTTCAACATAATTAGGACTCAGAGAGGAGTCCTGCTAAGACACTCTTAAAAATACTGTTGGAACATTAGTTTCCTAAATCAAATTTCATGCAACTGGATGAAAAAAAAAAGGCACTTTCTAGTGCATTTAGACAGTTTGTGCATTAAAAAGGAGATCAACTCAAAGCAAGTCTATTTCATGCTTCTAGCAGATTAATGGGCAGCTATGTAGACCTGAAGCTGATTGCCTTCTCAAAGCGATGTCGTAATGTTAGAACCAAATGTAGTTTGCTAGAATTCTAGAAAGTGCACATGCAACCTTCTGATGGACCTTATTAAAAGAAAAAAAAAAAAAAACCACAGCACCTAGACCATCTTATTTGAAAGGATGCAAAAGTCATCATCAGAATTAAAATAATTTTATTTCAATGTACATGAACAGAAATAAAATATAATTTTTTAAACTTACAGAGATATATTGCTGGGCTGGCCCAATCACAAGTGTTCTCCACTACAAGGCAGCCAGACTGACTAGAGCCACTTCACTGCTTTTTGGACCAACTGGATTCAAAGTACCACCTCAAAAGGGTCCTTCAGCACACAGCTAACTATTTTTTTTTGAAAATGAAAAGAAAACTCATCAACTCTTCACCTAGCCAGAAATTTTACATTGTGTTCCAAGGAAGATCTCCCTTGAAAATTCTGTCCACTACTGAAGAACAGTACACAGTATGCGGCGCTGTATCTAAACTTAACGGATCAAGGTTTCTCCCAAATACTTTTCTCTATTCTACTCTCTTGTACAAAGCATCTGCTATAAAATTTACACATTCAAAACCACAGAATTATACAAACCTGTGAGCAAGGCTGTTTTCAATATGCTTGTTGCTATGTGCTATTACCTGCTGTATCAGCTTTAACGTGCAGTGTACATTGATGGTAAAAGGGCATTTCTCTTGACCATCTATTTCAGAATTCACAGAAGGTATGACTGTTTTTACAACTTCTAGTGCAATGTAGTTAAGTTATTCAATGTCATGATATGGCACCATAGGATAAGCAATCATTTGTTAAAACACGCGATTCCTTTACCAATCATTTTGTGGTGATTTACTGATAATATAAGTAATAATATATCTAAAAAGGCAACTGGAAGAGCAACTGATAGGGAAAAATCTTTTAAAAAAGTGTCTATCATCTCCTTTAATAAAGAAAATTAGAAAAAAACCTGGAACTGTCAGAATCAAGGAAAACAATAGGAAGTAGTTCTTCACACAACACAGTTAAAGCTGTGGACTCCTTGCCATATGATGTGGATGCTAGGATACTATGAGGATTTAAAGAGATTTTTCTTCCACTATTTTAACCAGCAAATACTCTCAGATACAGAGTTCCCCAAGCCGCAGATTGCTTCAAGTATATTCTGGGGAAGCATTATCTGCTCACCCTGTTTTTACTCTTCCTTGTGCATCTGCTTTTGCCCACTGAGACTGGACGCTGGGCCAGAGGGACCTTTGGTCTGACTTGGTACAGTTGTTTCTAACAGTTACTCCAAAACACTTCATAAACTTACACTTAAGACAAAGTTCATCATTTGCCACGTTATTTAGTTAGAAGGACTCAGATTTTTGAATTATAAATTACTTCCAAAAGACGGAAAAAAAAATTAAGCTTTTTTCTGCTATGACTCAGTTGTATAAAACTGTATAGAAAAATGAGCATTATGTGCGGATGTCATGAAAAGCAGTAAGCTTTATAAAAAACATTCTTAGAAATGTACCAAGCATAAACAAAAGATGATTTACAAATACATTTATCTGTTCTTCTAGTCATCATCAGAATCTGAATCATATTTCTTTCCTCTGATAGTCTTCTTATCCAACTTCGTAAAGCTCGTTCCAAATTTCTTTTGACTTTGAAAAGGTGGATCCATCAAGTTTCCACTAGAGCAAAAGAGTAAGACATGTTGATTAAAGCGGTATTCACGCAGAAAGTAAGTAACATCTCTAATTACCTGTTTCTCCAGAAAAACATTGTAAAAGAACACAACCCCTGCTCCCTAAAGCCACCCTAAGTAGCATTGCGGTGTTGCTAGCATAGCATATCCTGGACAAAATGGCCTGGATAACTGTAGTTAAGACAGGATTGCGAGGGGAAACAGCACCTGTGAGCGGAGCTCAGAGAAAATCTATCTGAAAGGGCATTTGTTGCGAACTGATCATGCTAAAGACAACCATCTGTCAGATTAAACAGTAACCAGGGAATTACAGAGTGACTTTTCAAAACAAACAAGGAGCCAGAAGTACAAAAGAAGCTAAAACTTTGTAACAGGGACTTCAGAGTAGAAACAGATGAGTCAAAACTGGGTTTTGTATTGCCAGAAGTCACCTTGTACTATCTCTGCCTAGGCCAGACAGAGCAGCTTCCCCATCAGACACGGTACTCCAGCTAGGGGACTGTGGAGGGACTCAGGCCTCAGTGTGCCCGTATGACCCTGTGGGGGCTTTCTCACCAGTGCATGGGTCCACGCGTTGTTGAGAACAGCCGGTGTTCACGTAAAGCTGGAGCACTCACGTCTCCTACAGCAGGGGTGCGAAAGGAGGGGAATCCCCTCCCCTTGCTCAGAAGAGGGTGTGCGTGCTTTCACTCGCATGACTCATGAGGGGTTTGCATCTAAGTGTCAGTGAGTGAGTGAGCAATTAGAACCTTCTGGAGTTAGCTATAGAAGGGTGTTTAGAAATTTGTAGGTTGTAACATTTTGTAAACAAAATTTTGCTGATACTGATTCTAAATGTACAGTTCACTGATTGCTAGTTAATTACATGTCAGTAATAAGGCAATACACCACTTGAATCCTGATTGTGGTGAAACAATGTGACCTGAACAGTTTTTCCCCTGAATACAGTATATCCTTTCACCATCTGCTACCTCACAGAGGTTGAAGGAAAAGAACTGTTTCTAGGCTCTGAGGAGGACTATCTCCTTTTCATGAACTCCAGAGAGCGGGACATTACATTCAGAGGAGTGTGGAAATGCAACACCTGTACACAAATGGACCTCCTGGGCTGTGCAGATATTGTGGCTCACTTTGCAAAGCCGGGGTACCAAACTCAGGATCTGGCAAAGTGAACAAAAAACGAAACAACTCCACAAGCAGCTAAGAGCAGAATAAACAGTACTAGTAGAGTCAAGTAGGAAGTAAAATTATGGCGTAAGCCAATGTACTAACATGTAGCAAATTCAATGCAGCTTGGTACAACTCCACTGAAAGATTTTTGCTATGAAAGGTTGTTACTGTCTAGAATATATATCCAAGCTGCCTCTGACTCCTCTGTATATTTGCTTGCTACTGAACTGGGAAGTGGGTATTACCACTTGTTTTGAATTAGAAATTTTAATTTCAGTTATTTCATCTGAAGTTCAACAGCTACTAAGCTAAACTGAACAGTAATGTTTTTGCCTTTAAGATACAACAATATTTCTTGCCAAAATTTGGAAATTGGACACTGAAATAAATTCAGGTAATGAAGTTTAAAATAAAGAAAAAGCCAAAGACATTCAAAACAAAAGAGCAAAATTAACCTAAAGAGATAAAGATGACATTTCAGCCACACTGGAAAGCAAAGCAGAAAGTTCTGGTAAGTGATTCTCCTGTAAAGTTAGGCTATTGTGGTGACAGTTATCTTCTACTGCCTTCTATCCTGTAGTCTTAAATGGGGGATTTATGATGATTATATTGTACTGCTACACAAAAAACTTATTTACACTTCTGCAACTCATTTTCACTTTCTGTACTGTTCATTGGAAAAAAACCCCACATATTCATGTATGTAATATGGACTAAGATGCAATTTAAGGGTGACTTGCTGAGTCTTCTCTGAAGTGGATTAAAAATGTTCAAATTTTACTGCGCTGCAACTGTGACATCCAAGCATCTGTGGCTGATTTAGAAAGGGTTACATTAGATGCATGCCTCTGAGAGGCTGTATCAAAGCAGCGTAGCTACTCAATACACCTCATAGCAAGAACTCTATTTTTATTACTGTACAAAAAGGACAACGTAACCTTCATTACAATGTCTCAATACTTTGCCAAAGAGATACTTTCTTCTTTCCCTTGCCAAAGTAGACAGATTAAATGACTGGAATAAACTCTCGTGTGTCTTAAGCATACAATATATTAGTCAAAGTTACAAACTTTTACAGATTCTCCTGTCTGCAAGCATGTTTTCCTTGCCCTGTATCTGAAAACTATCACAAAACAATTAATTACCTGTAATTAATTATGTCTGCACAGCCTAATCTCCATTCTAAGGTCTCTGTAGTGAAGTCATCAGTGTTACCAAGATCAGTAAAGCCCACAATATAGTCTTGTGTTTTTCCATCTTTTACTAGTGCTAGAGTGGGGATTACTTTGATGCGCAGTCTCTCACACAAGAAAGGAGATTTTTCAGCATTGAGTTTCACGAATTTTGTCTCAACATGCTTTTTTGCCAGTACTGTCAAATGTTTGTCCATTATTTGGCACCTGTGAAAAAAGCCCAAAATACACAAAGTGTTAGAATCAGTAAGCTGAAGAACATGTATTTTAGAGAATGTTTAAAAGGAACAGTCAAGAGCTAGTTCTATCATGTTAATTCCTCAGATGTGACCTTTGTAATTAAGAATTTAGTTTCAAAAAAACCTGTT
Source organism: Nyctibius grandis (assembly GCF_013368605.1). Classification (NCBI taxonomy): domain Eukaryota; kingdom Metazoa; phylum Chordata; class Aves; order Nyctibiiformes; family Nyctibiidae; genus Nyctibius; species Nyctibius grandis. Next base: position 51,507,208 of record NC_090659.1, read on the forward strand.
TCAAAGGTAACTGGATTAAATGACTAATAGAGTAACAGCCTGGAGCACCTTTATTGCACAATTACACCATCAATTTCTCTAATTTCTTCCTAATTACTCCCACATACACCTGAAAGCCTCTCTCATTTCTTGAGGCCTGCATTTCTTGATGAAATTTCCCCTATTTCTATTCTTCCTGCTCTAGCTTCGCTGTCTGTCAGCTGGAAAAATTTCTCTATAACGAACTTCACATCTTCAGAAAAGTACTCTCAACATGTTACAGTGTTTTGTTTTTTTTCAGTCACTACCTCCACAACTGATGTGCAGTAACTCACTGTACAGAAGAAAAAAAAGTGATTTGCACAGACTGTTTCAACAGTGCTATAGGCAAAAATATTTCACTTTTGTGTTGCAAAGGAATAGGAGCAAGCATACAATTATTGTTTCTCAGCTAAGGGACAGTAACGTGAACTGCTCAAAACACTTGTCAGGTGGCAGAGATTTGGGACTTGTCACCCGCAAGCTCAAGTTTCTGGATTGTCATCTTTAAGTGGTTTGGCTTAACTGCATGAACTCTGTGATGTGACTGTCCTTTAACTCAAGAGGAGAGCTGAACAGATCAAAAAGCTGGAGTGGGCAAGGATGAAAGCAACTTCATATTGTGGTTGGTAAACCTGACACACTAGCTTCAAGCTGGCTGTCCACATGACACATTTTACAAAGAACTTTAGTAAAGTTCTTTCTCATGTCTGAGTCTACAGACTTTGTTGCTTCAAGAAACAAGAACCAACCAACCCAAACCTGTTCTAAGCTGCTTTATTTGCAGAGACAGTCTTGCAACTTCTTTGAGTAAAAGCCAGCCAAAAACAACTGCTTCAGCTATTTCCGAAACTTAAAACATTTAACTTAAAAAATGTAGGATGCAGATGCCTCACTGCATAATCCAGCTCTGACCTCTTTCAATTTCTCATATTGAGGCTGTTTCAGTTTGTTCTATAAGCTAGAGAGAACATAACACCTTGGGGGAAAAAAAGCCCCTACCAACCAAGCAAAAACAGGACAACTGGCTCCTCCTTCAACAAACTACTCTACTTTGCAACTGCATTTTAACAGAAGACATTGAGACAGACCCGCCGATGAACAGCCTACAACCCAGAACTTCTGAAATTATTCCAAGGAAGTGGGAGATCTTATTTTAGGTCCCTATTCTGAGCCAGGACATATTCTCAGACCTAGGTCTCTCACACCCCAAAAAAGTGACATAATCACAAAGGCACAGGCACAAAGGGAAAGCAGCTGTAATTGGTATCCACAGATCCTTTCAAGGTGAAAGGTTAAATTCTGAAGATTCCTAGACAAGTTTTTGTTTATATTTTTATTTTTGTTTGCCAGAACTGTCCAGAATACCTCTGTCTGGAATAACCAAAGTGATCTTCTTGACATGCTGCTCCTGTGTGGTCACTACGTTTATAGACCTGGCTCCCTCAAACTAAATCAGTAATGAAACACAGCACTCTCTCAACTATTGTCAAAGAAGTTATATATTTATATTCTAATCAACTACATAATGGAGTATTAATTGTTGTCAAATCATGTCCAGATTAACTGGAATGGAAAAAAAAAAATGAAAAAATCAAACATCTTGAGAAGGGAGCAAGATTTGGAAAATGAAGGAATTTGAATACTTCTAAAAATGTCTGTTTGTGGGATTTGAAAGAACAAAAGAACATGTCTGGTTTTGTAGACATCTATAATAAAAGGTTTCTTAAACATAGCTTATTTACTGTACCTGAACGTTGTATCTCTATAGAAATGGCAAACCACGTTTTTACTTTCTTTGACTTCTTGGAAAAAGTCTCTCTCACTTGGGATTTCTCTGTATTCTCCATGTCCTTTTGAAAGCCACTCCTTTTGGAAAACATAAAAGGAAATAATTAGCATGGAGTTTGTTAGTCCTGCACCTGTCATGCAAGCTCTACATCTTTTAAGAAAAATAAAAGAGGGGGCCTGCAGTGGAAACCTATTTCACACAGTAATAGAAGGAAAAACAAGTTATTCCCCTGCTTTAGTTCTGTTTTGAAAATACACAAATGCCACCAGGCTAGACAATCCTTTTGGGTTGCCTCTTTCTCAACAACAGATAGGTGGTTGAGCAGTAAGGCTACCTTACTCATTTGGAAGTAGAAACCTTGTACAGAGCTGCACAAATTTCTGCAGCGTAGCCTCTCAGTAAGACTAGACTAGTTCAAAGAGAACACCAACGACAGAAAATTCTCAGCATTTGAAAACTGCTAACCAACAGCTTGGGCTCCGCTCTCTAAAATGATTTTGTACACTCAAAGAACTCTTGTCTAAAACTAATTCAAGTCATTACATGCATTAAAATGAATTTCTTCTAATTTTTCCCTCTATGAAAAAAACAGGGAGAAGAAAAGCCTACTAACTCACCTGCAACAGATGATGTCTATCTATCAAATATACACTGAAGTTATCTTAATATCAGCCAGGCTTCCAGAAAAACATTCAGATAACACATGCACACCATTAGTCATAAAATGTATGGAAAAACAAAATTTCACAAGCTAAAATTTACAGGCAACTTCAAAAACTGCCTGATTAAATATGCAAATACAGTTTAGAAAAAGCTAATCTTCTAGGATTTTCAACAAGTGCACTTAAGAAAAAAACCCAGCTTCTACAATACTGAAAGTGAATTGCAGTGTATTTAAACAAGTACAGACTAAGCTGAATGATTAGAAGTAGGGCAGAATGACACAACTTGACAAAAACCTCTAGTTTCCAGTGTGGTATGAGGGATTTAGATAAATCACTGTTCTTGATCTTGCAGTTTTGTCTTAGCAGAGTTGGGGGGGAGGGAAAGGTTTCCAAGCAAACCAAAAATATCCTGTAAGCTACACTAGGATAGAACAATGAATTTCCTGAACATTGTACACATTAAAAATGCATAGAGGTATGAACACTTGAAGAAGTCATCATGATGCAAATCAAGAATCGACTTATCCTTCAACAGCGGGTATGTGCTAATTCCCCTCTGCACAATCCTATTGCAGAATAGTGCGGTCATACTCCTTTTACTGAGTAGCACCTACTTCAAATTTGCATTTGAAAATGCATGAGAACAGTGACTTAAGATCAACTGACATGAACAAGTTTTCACATGAGAACTACCACATGTTCACATCCAAGAACACCCAAGTGTTACGACTTCTGAAAAAGGAAAACACTAGAATCAAATATAAACTTAACTTCTGAGGACAAGCAAACAGTGTGCCACTTTTTCTACTTCCGTGTTTAGAGAACCAAAGCTGCTAACACTGCCTGGCCTCCAGCATCCCAGCCATGCAGTGCCATTTTACTGCATTCTCATTTCAAAGCACAGCATTAACTTTTAGGGGTTTCAACACAGCCAGAGCATCTCCTTTCAACCCAGTCACCTCCTCCCCAAACCAGTCTATTTCTTTGTTTAGGTTTGCTTAGATGGAGTAAGCTAAGAAACCTACGGCTTCCCTACTTACAATTCAGGTCTCACACCATATGTTATCAAAATTTTGGTGAGAACTATGTTCAAAGAGACTTTTTGGGGAGTACAAAGACCACAATTTAGCATGAGGGACCAAAGCAGAATTTCCTTCCTGCAAGAAGAAATGAACAGTCACACAAAGACATTTCACTGGGTTAGAAGGAGTGGGACAAACGATTCCACCCTAGGAACAAGGAAAGACCCTGTATCATTCTCCTACAAAATACCTTAAGAGAAGAGCATGCACCACTTACATGCCGTAAGGATCAATGTCCAGAATTCAGAAGCTTAAGGAGCCTAAAGGCTTATGATTAGGTTGCCTACAAGGCTTATGCTTCCAGATAGCAATGTTCAGTGAATACGGACACACTCAAATCTTTGTACGAGACTCTTTATCCTATCCTTATTGTAAACAATCACAGAGGTTCTTCTCTCCTCCTGTTAAAAAACACAAAGCATGCACACATGGACAGACACTCGCTTTCCTGGATAATTTAAAATTCATAAATACAGAAAGGTGAGGAAGAAAAAAAATACCACAAAACCAAACAACCCCAAAACACTTAGTTCACATACATAATTTCCCTAGGATTACAAAAAAGTCTAGTCAATAGTCTACATTACTACAGACATTACTTGTTTCTGCTGCTGGGCCTTTTTTAGTGCCTCAAGCCTCCTTTGTTTAAGGCGTTCCAATTCATCTTCATCCATTTGGTCCAGCTTCTGCATTTCAGCATCCAGATGTTCTTCCACAACCTTGGTAGTCTGAAGTATTTCATTCTCCAGAACTTTTTGAAGTATTTCAACAGAGGTATCAGCAGCCATCTTTAACTAGAAAGTGATCTCTTCAGAGCTGTGGAAATAGTGACACGTGGAATTAACATTTATAACAAACACTTAATTAAAAGCCTGACCTCTCTTACTTGCAGTTCACACTGCAGAGAAACAAAATGCTATGCTATTTGAAGATAACAGTAGGTAGTTCTTTTCTATATTGTAATCTCCTTTGGAGAATACTTTCACAATAAACACAGATGGCAAAGATACCAATCAAGTCCTATTCTCTCAATCCTAAATGCAGCTGTTAAAAGTGCACAGAAACCTGAAATTACTTGTTAATATAAAGAAGTAAAATTCACCCGTTCCAAAGGAACACTCATCCTGAGCCAGATCCACATACCTTTAATAAATATTCTCAAACTAGAAGATGCAATCGGAAAGCTCCAAGCTGCTGAGGGAAGGTGTAAGATGTCTCAGAATAAGTTTAAGCAACGCTCAGTATATAAGTTTCTGCCAGTAGTTTAAATGCAATCACTTTAAGTACCTGATGCATATTAACATATTTAAATCTGAATTAACACTCCTCTCCTCAGCTAAAATAAAGACAAGGAGCTCAACAGCAAATGCTTTAGGCCAATACATGGCTTCAATTAGTACAAGAAAACTGGTACTGGAAACACCACCCTACAGCAGCCAGTGAAAGGATTTAAAAAACCCCAACAACCACTACCTAATTACTGTGTGAAAAAACACAGCTAAAATCATGTTCTGTAAAGTCCGCCCTTGCCCAAACACTTCAAAAGGAACAAAATACTAAGACTGGGGTGCATGGAGAGCTGGGGCAACATAATTGATTGTTTTCTTCAATATACTTACACTACAAAAAACCACCACCGTAACGAGTGACAGTTTTGAATTGGGGACAATGCACAGTCACCCTAATCAGATTCTCAACCTGCAGGCCAGGGTTTTGATGTGCTGAATTTGGGTTCCAGAGGAATCTTGGGTGTATTTCAAAACAGCCAAACCACCAGTGCCATTGGCTCTGTTGACACCTCGCATACCGAGGCAAGAAAACATTTTAAGTAGCGACAGGCAAAGCACCAACATCTCGGCAGCACTCCCAAGCGTAACGCAACATCAGCAGTGCTGAGCCTGCTGCCACACTCCACGCGTGTCACTGCCACGCTTGCCCTGACCTGCAGCACCTTGAGGCCCCCTCCCCAAAGCTGCTAACTACAAAGTCTCTCCGTTAGTGCTTCCTGTCTCCCTTTCTTGTCCTTCCAGAGGAAAGAAGAACGTTGCTAGCGCAGGTCAGAGGCCACTAGGTCTTCAGGAGAGGGGGGGAACCCTGCTCAGCTGGGGCAGAGGGAGGCTTGTCCTCCAAGCAAACAGGAAGGAAAACGGAAGACGAACCCCAACCAGTCTCCACTAAAGCCCGAGGCCCCCAGAGGGCTCCCGGCTCCCCAGGCCGCGGCAGCCTGGGTGCCAACATGCGGCTCCTACGCAGCAGGGGCCCTGCGCCCCAGGCCCGCTCCCGGGGGGGCTCAGCACCACTGGCGGAGCCGGGGCCCTGCGCGCTCCGCCAGGGAGGAACGCTGGGGGCCGGGCGCGGCCCGCACCGCCCGCAGCGGGGCGAGGGGGGCCGGCACACGGCGGGACACCGCGCAGGCGCCGCGTTCCTCTGCGGGGCTGTTACAAACAACGGCCACCCGCACGCCCACCCACCCAGCTCCTGACGAGCTCTCTGGGGAAAGCCTCGCCTCGCCTCGCCCCCCCCCTCCCAATTGCGGTGCCGGCCGCGCCACCCCCCGCCACAAGACAGTCGAAGCCCCGACACGCCACCACCGCTCACCCTCCGCCGCGCCGCGCCCTCCCGCGCCTCTCCCCGCCCCGCCCGCCGACCGCGCCCCGCTAGCGTCTCGCGAGAGCCGGGGCGGGGCCGCTGCCGCGTGCGCGCGCACGAAGAGCTCCCCGACGCCTTCACTGGCCGAGGCGGCGCCCAGCGCGCTCCTGCTGCGGCCGGCGCTCAGCGCGCATGCGCCGCGTCTGTGTGGGGCAGCGGCCCGGAGGGCGGGCGTGTGTCTGCCCCGCGGGAGGGGCGGGGCTCAGCCAGAGCCACTCCCCTTCCGCGCCGCAGCTCCGCCCCTCGGGGACGGCCTCTGCTGGGGCGCGCTGCCCACCCGCGTCCCGTCCCCCCAGCAGCCGCGGCCTTACCGGCGTGCTCAGCGGCTCCCTCCGCCTATCCCTCCGCTGACCGGCCGCACGGACTCGTCTGGGGTGCAGCGCGGCTCCCCCGGCGCGGGGAAGCGGGGCCGCTGTAGGCCGCTGGCCTCCCGCCGCCGCGCTGCTCTGGGCGGGGCTTGGCCGCCAGGGGGCGTGTCCTACCCCTTCCCTCACCTCACCTCGGTGTGCGGCCGCTGCGGGGCGGGCGGTCGTAGCGGCTGCCGGGGGAGGCTGCCGGCGGGAGCTGGGAGGGCCCGCCGCCGCCTGTCTGGGGGACTGCTTGGGGTTGGGCGCATGAGGCCGAGCCCCCGCAGGAAGTCGGGGCGCGGCGGGGGCGATAACGGCCGGGAGCCGCGTGTCCGGGCCCGGGCCCCTCGAGCGATGCCGTGAGGTAAGCGCGGCGCCTCGGCGGGAGCAGGCAGGGCTGGCAGGGGGCGGGCGGCGGCGGGGCTCGGCCGGACCGCTCCGGCCGTCTCCTTGAAAAGACGGCTGCGCTGGAGTAGCTGGGGCTTGTCGTCTCTTTGCTCTTCTTGCAAGCGCGTTAGAAGATCCTCAGATTTAAATAATGGGATATTAAAGTGTGTTTTCAAAAAAACCAAGTGTTCTGCTGTCGTGTTTCCTGGAAATCTGACTCCCCGGTACTGAAGTACGCTGATGAGGGAGGTGGGGCGGGAAGATAAACTCTTGGCCTTGTCTGCAGTCCGCTGGGAGCCTGGGTGGGAAAGGCTGATAAGGGGTTGTAGCTGTATAAAGGCAGAGAGAAGTAGGAAGCGAAGGTTTTAGGGAGTGAAGCAAGGTGGAGGTGGTGATCCTGAGGCTGAAAGATGGAGAGAGCCGCGAGGCTTGCTGTGTCTGCGAAGGGAATTACTGTAACGGGGTCATAACAACAACAGAAAACGTGCAGCCTTCGCAGCGTGTTAAACAGCGTGATGGCTGTGGCCACTGTTTTTCCTGCTCCATCTTGCTTTGCTCTTGAGAAACGTAGCCAGGAGGAGATGGGGTTGCACCCGAGGGCCCCACTGCCATTATACTCGGTGTTTACTGTCTAACTTCCGTACCGTATTTCTGTGAACTTAGGCCATCTTCTCCTGCCCCGCAGTAGCAGTGTGCGGGCTCTCCTGTGAGAGAGCGCAGCACCATTTCAGTTCTTGTGCCGCAAGTCTTCTTGGAGGGGAGAGGGAGGAAAAGCTTTGTACGCTAAGGAAATCTGGCGAGGAGGGAAGGAAGTGCCATACTTTCAGTGTTGCTGCCTGGCAGCCAAACTCCCTGTGGGGGAACCTCTGTCCCTGGAGCTGAGTGTGATCATTGCCTCTGCACTGAGCTGTGGACTCAGCCCTGCTGCCTCTGACCCCTGGCTTTGGCTGGAGGCCCGTCACCACAGTGTCAGATGGTGGACTCCCGTTGTTTACGCTTAGCCTCCAGCGTGGGGCAGTGCTGGGGATAAAGGACCAGCAGAGCCCTGCGAAGGGCAGGGGGACTGCAGCTTGTGTGCACGGAGGAAGAACAGCGAGGTGTACGGGGCAGCTCTCGACAGCATGCCCCGCACCAGCATTACCGCCTGGTCTGCCGCCGAGCACCATAAAAGCTTTCCCCTTAACCTCTCCATTTCCTCACTTCATAGAATCACAGAATGGTTTGGGTTGGAAGGGACCTTAAAGATCACCTCGTTCCAACCCCCCTGCCACAGGCAGGGACACCTTTCCACTAGACCAGGTTGCTCAAAGCCTCACCCAACCTGGCCTTGAACACTGCCAGGGAGGGGGCTGCCACAGCTTCTCTGGGCAACCTGTTCCAGGGTCTCACTACCCTGTCCCCTTTGCCTCCAGATAAAAGCTTTCCAAACGTGTTTCCTTTACGCTGGCTCTTCAGTCGGCTTTTGTGGCCAAGAGGGCTATGATCCTGCCAGGAGTTCTGGGCCTCCGCGCAGCCCTCCGGGGAGGCAGGAGGGAAACTGCAGATTTGAGGCATCGCTTAGTCATTTTCCAGGGCTGCCTGAGGACCAAACTGATGGAAACAAAGCCGAGTTCAAGCAGCCGGTCGCTGGAAACCCCGAGAGCAGCCGTTCCCCGGCGAGGGGGACACCGCCCCCGGCCCTCCTTCTCTCCGCCCTGCGCCAAGCACCGCCGCCTGCTCCCCCCTCCGGCCGGCAGGGGGCGCCAGCGCGCGGAGGCGCTTCCCGGCCGGCGCCGGGGGCCGCCGCTCGTCGCGTGCCGGCGCGGGGCAGGCCGGGACGGTGGGGGGGGCGGGACGGGCGCGTGCGCGGCGCGCGTCTGGGACGGGCGGTGGGGGCGGCTTTACCATATGCACGGGGCTGCGCGCGGGCAGGCGGGCAGCGCTGAGGCGGGGGACGAGCGCCGGGGCCGCCGCCATGGGCAAGAAGCAGAAGAACAAGAGCGAGGACAGGTAGGTGTGGCGGCGTCCCCCCCGCCTTTCCTCACCCCCCTCCCCGGACCGCTGACAGCAGCGGCGAGCGCCGGTGCCGCGGCGCTGAGTCAGGCCCTGCCGGGGCTCGCGGCCTCGTCGGAGGCGGCGGGCAGGCGGGGCTCGCTAGGCCCGGCCCGGCGGTTGTTGGCTGGGCGGCGTCGGGGCGGAAGGCCCGGTAGTGCCTCTCGCTCGGGGGAGCAGCACTGGCTGTGCGTGCGGGCTCGGCTGGCGCCGGAGGCCCGAGGAGACGGCGGGCGCGGGGGGCGGCTCGATGTCCCGCGGGCGGCGGTGCGGAGAGGGGGGCTGGCGGCCGCCGGGGCTGCCGCCGGTAGGAGAAACTTGGCCCTTGACGCTGGAGCGGCTGCGTTGCCGCCGCCGTCTTGGCGGCCCCTCTGAAAGGCGATTCACCGAGCCTCTCCGGGGCTCACGGGGAGTTTGTCCGGGAGCGGGCAGTGGCAGAGTGCCGCGGGCTGTGAGCGCACGTCTCGATCAGCTGAACATCGCTGCGTGGTTCAGCTGTAGCACCTGAAGTGTTCTGTGGTGTTTTTTTTCTTTTAAGTGGGAGACAGTACTATAGAGTATGCTATAACTTAGCGATTTGTGCATGTTTAATAAATGCAGATCTTAGATATTTTAGTGATTGTAGGTTAAGAGGATGACTTGTACAGTTTTGTGCATATCATCTTGGAGTCTGTCCTGTCAGTGAACTTGGGGTTTTTTTGTAAGAAATCCTTAGAACAGCAGTTATATTAACCATATGGAACACTGACTGATTACTGTTGTGTGTATATATGCTAGCAGGAGAGAATGCGTTGTTACTTGTCACCATAAAATAATAAATACAAAGATACAATCAATGTGGAGAGTGTTTTTAGTTGTTCATAGTGGTAAGGAGTTAAATGAAAACTGATGTCTTAAAATGTATATGAACTAGAAACAGTACAACTTTTTTCTTTACCTAGACTGTTCATTTTGTCTGTCCTTTTTGAGTCATTAAATGTTTCTTTAATGAAAGTACACCCTATGAAGGCTATTTCACAAACCATTATTTCCTCTATAAGCACTTTATATGTGTGTTGCAGTAAGACGTTAATGGTAGTGACCTAGGGTTGTTACCCTTTATCAGGTGAGGGTGTAAACTATTTTAGTTTCTCTTGTCCTTTCTGGATAATGAGTACTTTGTTCCTCTGACTGTTTCCTCACACCTTTTGCCATATCATATATGCTGCTTTGTAGTGTCTGTTGTTACTAGCTTGTTTCATGGGCTGTATTTCACAGGTATATCTTGGAGCAGCTCTGGTGAGAAGATGAGTCAAGTGTGATTTGAGAAAGAAGAGGGAGGGGTTGGAGTTTTGTGCTCTAAAGCAAAGAAGGCTTAGTGCTTGTCTTTGTACCTGGTGTGGTAGATGCAAAATCACCCAGAAGGCTCTGGGTACTGAAGCGTCACTGTTTGGGGCCCTTCCAGTGACAGCAGCTGATGTGCAGGGGAAACTTGGAGAGTCTTGGTGCCTACCACGTACTTTGTTCTCTTGTATTTCTGTAAATTACTGGGCATAGGTCTCTGTTGGGCGCTATGCGCAAAATCTCATTTATGTCTAAAAAATGGAAGTATACCTTAAAAGAGAGGCCAAGAATTTATTGTTAGAAGAATTGAAATCTTAAGAGCCTAATGATTATTAGTCCAGATCTAATTGTTACAGGAAAAAAGAGCAATAATGCAGTTAAAATAGTTATGCGTACCGTCTCACTGCTGCTTCGAGTCCTAAGGTCAGTGGTTTCATCCTGGTGATGGTGAGCTGTTCCGGTGAATTGTCAGCATCAGGTGTCCTTCACAAGGAGGAATGGGATTGTTCCTGTTGATGGTTTCATCTTCCTTACTCTAGATCAACATGAGATCAGTTTCAGATGCTTGCTAATGTGCTTATGTGCCTTTGCTCTTCACTGGTTTGCAGCTCCATGTTACATCCAAATGTATAAAAGGCACTATACAGTAGATACTATATATTTCTTGTTTGTTACCCCTAAACCCAGTTCTGTCCAGGTCTGCGTTTCTCTTAGCTGGTGAATTGTGGGGTGTTCAGTGCCAAGTCCTGTATGAACCATCTCTTCGTATCCCATGGCTGCGCTCCTCTCCACTGCATCCAGTGTCTGCACTTCTCAAGGCCTCTGCTACCGTACCAGGCCTGTATTTCTCTACACTCCATCATTGTTGTAGAGTTGTGAATATCTCATTCTCCACAGAGTAACTGCTTGTCACTGCTATCTTTATGAAACTATGGTTGCAGCGTGCCTAGGTAAACAAAAGTAGAACCAATTAGGCATAGACACCTGATCAATTAGAGAAATTGCTGTCACAGCTAAATCAAGTAACAGTTGCAGGCAGGTCAAGAAAAGTTCAGCCAAAGTAAGCCTGACAGGCTTCAGTCCTAAGGCCTTGCAAATGCAGTACAGAACTTATGGGTTGCTACTAGCAGTGACAATACTGTGCTACAGGGCTACACATTTGTATGGCAATGGGAGGGATGATATGGAAGAAGAATTCAAATGAATATGTGTTTGAGAAGAAGGACAGGACGGTTAGACTGGGTGTATTTCAGGAAGTTTGAGGGGGTGGAAGTGAGGATGGACCTGGAAGGCTAGCGACGTTTTGGAATAGGGTCTATCTGTAGAGGTACCGCCATCATCTGGTGGCGTTGGTTCTAGCTGACACCGCTGTGACTGTTAAGTTCCCTGGAGGGAGAGGCTGCATCACATACTTGGCATCTGTAGCTTGAAGTTGGACTTCAACATCCCCTATCAGTCTCCCTTTCGTTTCCATTAGAGTGAGAGAAGAATGGCACCGTGGAGTCAAAGGCTTCCAGTCAGTTTTGTCTCCCACTTCTTCAATTCTGTGCTATGCAGTTATTCGTTTCCTCCTTCTTTTGCTCTCTTTCCTTCCCCAAAAACCGTGTTACAGATACAATCCGTTACATCCCTCTTGGCTGCCTCTCCCAAAGCATGCGGCAGCTCAAGGGCATAACTTGCAGCGCAGAGGAGGCACATGGGAAGATGCAGGTGGTATGTCTGTGTTGTGAATATTGGTTTGAGAATTGATGTGACAAGAGGGAGATTTTCTCCTTGTCTTCTGACATACTGAAACAAGTTACAGAAGGTACAAGTCATCTTTACTCCGTGTTTCTCCTCTCACCCCCATAGCTTTGACTTCTGTTGTGTAGTTTCCCCCTCCTTTGCTTCTGCTGAGTACAGCAGAGGTCATACTGATAAATATTGATAAATGCCCAGGGAAGTATTCTGGTAAATGAGGATGAATTTTGACATGGGAAGGGGGTATAAGTACACTGGGAGAAAACTGTGAGTGAGATGATAGTGGTGGGCAGGGAAAGAACGGGAATGCAGGACTGTAGCCTGTTACGAACACAGATTGCTACCTGAACAAATACACCTACAAATCTGTTTATGCTATACCAGCACCTCTGTTATATTCCTCTGGAACTCTGTTATTGGCTCCTGCCACTTGATTGCTGTGCATCTGTCCATGAACATATTTATCTAGAATTGTCAGATATATGGTCGTTGTAGGAAAAACTCTGTGTGTTAGAGAGGTGCTTTGTAAATATGGAGAGTGTCTTGGGTCATAAATAGCTCCTAGCCATATAGAAGTTGCTTTAATTGTTTCCTCTTTGGAATTTATATAGTTGTGTTGATTGCTCATTTTCAAATGAAACTTCATAGCAAACCTTTCAATAAAATTATGAGGTATCTGAATTTCCAGGCTTTCCTAATGGAAGAGTGGGTGTTCTGATGTGTAGTCTAGCTCTTCCTGGGAGTGAATTGTTATGCTTTGGTTCTTGGATAGAGCTGTAATGGCAGAAGCTGTCTCAAGGTTCTCTCCTGCTGTTGTTGTGAATTTAGTATAGGATTTTTTTTTTTTAATGTGTGGGAAGAAAGGCTGTTGTAAACTAAAGAACTGTGATTTGAATTCAAGCCTCAAACTGCAGCTGTAGATTTCCAAGTAACTGTGCTATATGCTGTAGGTTACAAATAGTTTCTTGCCTGGAATATGTATCTTTCCCCATGACGGTGTTAGCTTTTCATGTGTTTTTCCTCTTCTCCCAGCTTTAAGTTGTATTCTTCTTCTCTTAGTAGTTTTCCTTAGCTTCCAGTAGGTAGTCTGTAGGTGTGTTTATTCTTGTGCCCTTTAATATTGTGAACTGTTGCCTAGGCATACCACTCTGATCATTCATGCATATTGCTTTAGAAGTTACAGGTGCCAGCTGTGTTTCTGCAGCCAGGAGTGAACACTGCTGCTAAAATAAGACTTACAGTGCTATTGCTGATGCTATATATTGCTTTCTCTTCTGCAAATTACATTGCTGGCGTTGTCTACTAGTCATTCTATTTGGCTCTCTTTTTATTAGTGTGTTAAGTAAAATCTTCTTAATATTGTGTAGGAAAGTTCTGTGAAGGCTAGAAAGCCTATGAACACCTGTAGTTTAGAAACATTCTGTACACCAGAAGATTTACAATAACTCTATCTGCTTCTCAAAAATATTTCCACAAGCAAAGCTTTCTAGAGCTCTGCCAAGGAGAACAGCTGATAAACCCTTGAAATCCTTGTTTTGCAAATCTCATCTGGAAGATGCCAAGATTTTGTACTGAAAGATGGAGTAAGATAATGGAAAATAATTTCTCCATTACAGAAATTTATTGGCCTGTTCTATGCAAATGTATATTTCTGTTCCCTCAAAACCTATAGTTTTTAACACAGGCATTTCATATTTATAAGAAAACTATTTTTATGCATTTTGTTGGATTTTATTTTTTTTTGTAGCAAAACATCCTTGTAAAAAGATTGTAAGGATCTTCAAATATTTGTGGTAATGGCAACATAAAACAAAAAGCAGTACAATCCACTAAGTAGATAGAAGCAGCTTTTCGTGTCAAAATCTTGATTCTCTTCATCTGTTACCTTCATGAAGGCATCTAAACCTTATGTATGACTACTGTTTATGAGAAGTATGAAAACAGTACATTGCAAGCCAGGAGGAATTGCAGGAACTGTTCTTTCAGTTCTCCTAAGATCTCTGGAAAGCCTTGCTCAGAATAGAGAGATTTACAGTAAGTTAAACTTTGCTGCTGTTGTTGACACTCGCAATATCAAGCCAGACAAGCTGACAGCTCTACATACCTTTGCTGGTTTTAGTTGCATTAGTACTGTCATGTTTTTCTGACTCTGGGCTCATGTCCATCGCTATGTATTTGTTCTATGCTGTTCATCACTTAAAAGCTGCCTAGGAGTCAAGGTTACAGTTCTGAATAAAACCCTCAGTTTAGTAACTTTTAATGCTTGCATAATATTCCTTTTCCTCCTCCCTCCAACTCCTTCCACAGAAATAGTCCCCTAGACTGGCAGAGGAAATAATTTTTCTGCAGACAAATTATGTGTGCACATAATTAATTCAGTCATTAAGTTTGGCTTGCTGACAAAGTACAGTGCAGTCTGGTGGGTGTTCTGATCTGAAAGCAGTTGGTATCTTACAGAAGGTGTGCGTTTTGATGATCCTGATGTTTGCAGCACTGGTGACTTACTCTTCCCGTATGTCAATTATTTTTTTTTTTAATTTTATGATAGTCTAGTGGAGATTTTAAACATGAAACTGCTATCTTAATACTGAAATAAGTTTCTTTAGATACATGCTGTAAGATGAAGTATTGGTTTTATGTTAGTTAATGTAGGTGGGCATCCTTTGCTCTTAAGGATTATAGACAATCTAAAGTGTATTGATATTTTTGCGATGTATTTTGATTTCATACAATGAGAGATACATAGGGTAGGGAAGTTGTGAAACACTGCACTTGGAGGTAATTTCTGTCATCTTTGCACTTTGTCTAAACAAGCAAAACCCAAAAGAACTAGTTCAGGGAAGACTGAATGCTAGTACTTAGTGTTTCATATTCCATGCTTTTAGTCATCTGTTCTCTTGGGAGGTAAACACTTAAACTGAACCTTGAAGAACTACTTTCTTCTAGAGTGCTGTGTTGCCAACTACTAGCCACAAGAGAAGCTGTTTATTTTGAAGTTTTGATATATCTTTGTTTAACTGGGAATTTTAGGTTGTGGTGAGCTTTTTCATTTTTTTCTTTTTTTAATCTGGGTTGTATTAAGGAGACTTTCTGTTTTTCTAGAATCTGTTGGGATTAAAAGCTTTCTAGTCTTTTTCAGAAGGTTTTGCTTAGCTGATATTTATTCCGCTCTTCTTTTTCCCCAGCCAAACTTGAAAGAGGAGGCATGACTCTTTAGTATTAAAAATGGAATAATTGTCTTGGGAGCCTGAATAAAAAGCAATTACCCTTTTAGTCAAATTTTACTTCCTTGCTGTCTCATGTAATTAGGTAGCTTCACTAGCTTCCTTGATCTTACTAGGGAGAAACAGCTAAGGTGTTTCACATCACACAATTCAGTTGAGCTGTCAGACATTTCAGACCTTGTGGTCTGACTCTTGCTGTCCCCAGCTGCATGGTATAACTGCTTCCATTGCATTGGATTCAATGCTTATGTCCCCGCAGTACAACTCCGGTGTGTGATGTGATCTGCTGCCAAAGTGTTTTCTGCAAGGACTTGTGGCCTCAGAATTGCCTGAGCTGATGAGCGGGGAAAGCGTGGCTGGGAATGGGGAAGGAAGTTGCTTTTCCCCTCCCCTGCCCCATAGTTTTAAGGAAAAGGCAAGGGGAGGGTGGCCTTTTTCTGGGGCTGATCGATTGATTGATTTATTTATTACGCACTGTCAGCTGCAATGGTGGGTTGCATAGCTGGTGCTCATGTGGATGTTCCTTCCCTTCTTGGGCTGAGGAAGGAATGCAGGTCATTCTTTCCTGAATTTCAGACTGTCTCCGGTATATGTAATTTAAATGTTTTCAGCAGGAAAAACAAGGTGTCTGCTTCTACCCTAAAAAGAGAGGTTTGTGATGTTTGTGCTCTTTGATAAGTAAGAATGAGAAAAAGGCCACGGCTTTGTTTCGATGTTTTGAATAGCCTTGCTGAGCCAGCAGATGTTTGCATGTTCAGTTTCGTAACCCACTTAGAGAACAAGTTGGTGGTGCGTTTTGAACAATTAAAGAATTACTTCCAAGGTGGTTTATGTTCTGTAGCATTTAAACCAGTTGCTCTAAAAGAACTTTTTTTGAAAGAGAGAATGCCAATTTATCTTAATACCTACAAGTAAAAAGAACTACAAATATGCCATTCAGCATTGGTATCTTGCTAATTTTGAGTATGCTTATATTTAGAAAGGTATCTTTACTACTAGGCTTACGGCCCACATATACAGAGGATGGGTAAGGTGCTCTAGGGGAGTAATGATAAAGACCAATCTAAAAGTATTAGTTTTACTTGGTCTAAAACTATTGCAAAACCAAACACATGAAAACAGATGGTTCAGCTTCTTTTCAGTCTTTTTGAAGTTCAAGGACTTTTTTTTTAAGCAAAAGAAAATGACTTAATGACAGTGATGTTTCTTTGAAGGTGGTTAGAAAAGCTGGTGTCATGTAAATGATGAAATATCTCCAAAGTTGCCTCAGCAAAACTGAGTCTTCCGATTATGCAGGAATGTGGGCAGTGAGTTCACAGGAGTGATGCAACTTTCTTGCTGTGTCGACTTACTGACTCTTCTGCCCCATGCATATGAATGGATTTTTTTTCAGTCTGTTTTTAATTGTACAGTGTTTTCTGACATTTGAACTCCATTTTTACAGAGACCGCTTAAAACCAATCCTAACTAAAATATTTTTAGCATAATTTGACTTGGCTTATCTCAGCTGTAAGATGAAGGCAAGTTTTAGTGATCATATTTGTGTCAGTCAGTGCAGTGGATCAAAAAGTACTTGGAGCTTTGAGTCTGCATGTACCCTTTAGTTTTAGTTCCAGCAGGAGAGTGTTATCCTGTTGACTTTGTTAGCAAAGCTGTATGTTGGATTTCCAGTAGCTAAGGGCTTGTTCTCATTTTAAGCTGAATTCTTCCATTTAATTTCTGCAGTTGCATTTAACTAATTTCAATAGAGTAAAATTGATATAAATGAGGGCAACTCGACTCCTTTGTGTACTACTAATTAATCCTGTTGCTCCACTCTTTCAGTTCATGTATAGATCAATAATTTCCTTTGTTCTTTATCTTACCCTTGCCTAGTCAGGCTGCCATCTCTGTCATGTGTAGATGCACAGTGCCTATTTATAATGACGTTTTGCCCTGTGTTCAGGGATATGTATTGTAGGTACTATAATAAGTGTAGTCAAAGTCATAATTGTGTGTGCTCTTAGGAAAAAGCATGAGGAAAATGTGCATGTTTGCTGGTGATCTTGCTAATATAATATGTTTGTCTGTTATCGGAGAGTATCTCTGAAATGCTGTTGGTGTCAGTTGGCTTGCAAGGCTGTCCTTCACTAGAGCCTGTGCAGAAAGCTGGAGGAGCTTGTTTGGCAAGGAAAGGCGGTTATGCATTTCAGCTGCAGAAGTTCACTGAGCAAAGAAAAATGCTAAAAGTCTATTGACTCTTACTTTGATAACTGTAGTCCTGTCTTCCCTGCATTTGGCCTTGTTTTCTGGGGCAATGCCCAGGAAGTCTTTCAAGTTTCTATGCCTAGATTTGTCTGTTAGAGAGATTATATTGCATGCAGTGTGTGTACTTAGTATGGAAGCTTCACACTTTGAAAATCGCTAGTGATGAATATATTAACTATGCCAGCACTTGGAGTCATTCTTTTAACCTTCCATGGAAGAGAGAAGTGATAGATAATAAAAATGTGCTTGTAACTGTTCTGAAATACTTTGTTAGGAATCTCTGATGGTTTTTATCTTATTGCAGAATTGTAAGTTTAAATCTTGATTTGGAGCATGACAACTTCTGTTCTGATGAGAAGTGCACTAGTTGACACCTGTAATATCCTAGACCGCAAAAGAAAAGGTAAAACTTCAAAAATACATCTCGCCAGTTGTGCACAAGTGTTAGAAACTATGAAACTTTACAATTTAAGTGTATGTAAGGAAAATGGCAAAGCATGCCCTTAAAAGACTAAAGCAAACCCTAGTATGTGGAAACTAGGATTAACATAATCTTGATCATCTGTAAATCAAAGTTTGTGTTAGGGTGAGCTGTGGCTTCATGATAACTTCCACAGGGGATTTCTAGGTTCTGGCTGTTGCAGGCCATTGCATCAGAAAGAGAACTTGTGCCAAAACTGTGCTTGTTTCTCAAGTTTTAAAAAACACTGCTCCTTCCCCCCCCCCCCCCCCCCCCCCCCGCCCAAGCCCAGCACCTTAGGGTATGTGCTATTTTAGTATTTTTTCAGCA
This sequence comes from Nyctibius grandis, assembly GCF_013368605.1. Taxonomy (NCBI): domain Eukaryota; kingdom Metazoa; phylum Chordata; class Aves; order Nyctibiiformes; family Nyctibiidae; genus Nyctibius; species Nyctibius grandis. Next base: position 51,525,503 of record NC_090659.1, read on the forward strand.
GATGCTATGTAATAGCTGAGGATTTAGTTTGTTTGTTTTTTTTTTTTACTGGGATTCTAGTCTTAAATGTTGTTTCCTTGCTGTACTAGCAAGAGAAACACTGTGATGTTTTTTCTACAGACCATGCATCTATCAGTCACGAGGCTTTTCCACTTTTCTGACTCAATAGCTTGCAACTGTGTGGGATCTTATAAGTAGAAGAGCTACTGGCCGTCTTTTTACATCTGACTGAGCAGCGGTAGGTGACAGCTCTTCATTTATTTCTGAACTCTGCTTTAATCTTCACACTGAAAAAATTTCATACTTTCTCTTATAGGTAGGATTTGGGATGGTAGCTTTATTTGTCACTGGTTTTGCTTAGCGTGTAATGCAAGTAGCTTAGGTTGTGTTTTGGAGTGTCACTTTCTGTTACTGGCCTGATTTGATGCTTTGATTGCATGAAAGGTGTTGGATTTCCTTTGTTGCCCATGCCTGTCTTAAAAATCTCCAAACACTTGGGATGATCTGGGTATATTTGATCCTGGTTTGCTACAGAATGGTGTGCTAGCACAGCATTTAACTAGTGACCCAGTGAATATTCAGGAATCTATTCATAAGTGGCTTTCCCTATATAATGCAGGTTTTCAGTAGTCTCTGCAGACAACTTGTACTGGAACCCTTTTGGGCAACAGATGATTTCTTAATGTCATTTCTAGGGCAGTAAGGTCAATATTTTTCAGTATAAAGTATGTGAATATTTCTATACACTACTTTTAAAATGCTTTGGAATATTTTAAAGTCTTATATTGCTGTAATCCTGCTTAAATGACAAAAGGCAGTGAAATTGTGTAGGGGAAATGTAGAGTGTTTTTTTTTTTCAGTGATGTAATTCTAAAGAAAAATAGTTTCACTTAGTATCTGAAATGTAATCTCTGCATACTTGTTAATGATTACTGCTATCTCCTTTAATTAGCCTGACTGCTGTGTCTTCTTTCGCTGCATAGTTTTTGTGTGTATAGGCACAGACGTCCATGGAGGAATGTTTGCAGCCATTTAATGTTTTGAAAATTGCTTTTAGGTTTATGAGTGAAGTACACACACCTATCTCTTGCTGTAATTTAATGCATTGAGATACTGTTTTAGCAATATCAGAACTCTTTATGTCTGGCAGCAAAAATAGAGGCTGGAATCAAAAGTGTGTGAATAAGAAAGGTGTCTCAGGCTTCACTTCTGAAACAGAGACAAAAGCAAATCAGGGAAGTAACCCCTTCTCAGCAGTGCAGTAGCACTTTGCTTTCAGTTTCACGCTTTCCAGACCTCGAGCCTCTTGTGCTGAGGAAATGTGGGGTTATCTCGGTGTGTGAACCTGATCAACAGCAAGCCTCCTTTGAGTCCAAAGCATTATGAGCTTGAACGGCCTAAGGTAGTGAGACTGTGAAGTCTATCTATGAAGTCTTCATGCAAAAGCAATTCGAGATCAGAATTGAAAACTGTTCGAGCATACACCAGAAAGCAGCAGCTTTCAGGTTCCTGTATCAGGCACTCCTAGGGTTGGAGTTAGGACCCTTGTAAAGGCTGAGTGGAGGGGCAGGAGAGGCCATGTGGAGACCTTTTGGAGGACTTGGAGCAGGAGCTTCCTGCAAGAGTGCTTGGGTTACTGAAACATGTGTTTGGGGAATGCTTAAAAAAGTTTACAGGAAAAAGTTCCTAGGTATATCTTCCAATGCCAATAGGAAGGAAGCTCTCCTGTTATATATCTTAAGTGCCGTGGGTTCCTTGTGACATAAGAATCTCCCAGGAAGAGAGGGAGGGCACCTTCTCAATCTTCTTTTCAGCTTTATTTTATTATGAAATCCTAGTGGAATATTATTAGAGTTTTAAAAGGTAAGGAAATTCAGGGTCAGTGTGGGAATAAACTTTTAGTAATGGAAGCCAATATTTTAATTCCTTGGCTTTCCAATGATATTCTTGCTTTGCAGTTCTTAAGAAGAATTGTAAATATATATATAAGTGCATTCAGCCTTAGTTTTACTTTTTACTTCATCGAGGCTCAAACATTTGAAGCTTGCTGTGCCACTTCTTATAAATGGAAATGTAGTGGAAAGTACAGCTTTCTTGGAAACCATTGACTGGTAAGCAGTGGAAGCCAAGTTTGGAAAGGGTCGCGTACTATATTTATGCCACTATTGTGACAGCTGAACAGTCTTCATTATTATTCCTAAACTGTTCTTGCTGGTGGGTGTTAAAGCTTAACGTCTGTGAATTTTTTTTCAGTGTTTGATTTGAGAGATTTTCCCCAAAGAAGTGTTCTTCTTCAAGGTTCAGGTGAAGTGAGTTGATTTAAAACCAAATAAACCCCTACCCCCTTAAAGCCTGTATCCTGGAAAACGTAAGGTACCATAAGCATCCTTTTTGCTAGTATCATAAAACCCCATGTGTTTTGTGTTTGGACGTAACTTTCTGCAAAGCTGCAATGTGAAAAGTGTGCCTTGAGAATATCTGTGTAAAATACAAGCTGTTTAAAGGCTTGGCTCTTTAATATCTGTACAACCATGTGGTTAAGATCCTGTAGTAGTGAGAGCAGTACAGCCATGGAAGAAGTAGTAGTGGAACTTAGATTGTGGTTTCTTTGAACTATTTAAAGCTTGGATTTGGCTCAGTCTTCTCCATTAACTCCTAGAGTAGAAGGAGGTAAGCGAGTGTGCTTAATAAACTGATACACTGCACTTAGTGCAAAAAGAAATGTGAAGGCCTATGTGTGGGCCTAGATGTAGTATAGTTAGCCTGATATTAGGGCTTTAACTCTAGGCGTAGAGATGATTGTTGACATTTTTTTTCAGCTGTCTATGCTAACCCCAGTGCACAGCCAGTTAAACTGCTTATAAAAACAGCTCTTAAAATTGCTGAAACATCAAATCAGCTGTTCTTAAGGTGAAAATGGCCAAAAAGTTTAGTCTTCTTGAGGGAGGTGAGGATTGGTTTAGAAATGGTGCATTAACTATTTGAGAGTTACATTTCTTTGAGCAATGTATTACCATGTCAGCGCCATAAGTACTACCGGGTACATTAAAGGCGTGTTTTTCCTTCTCTTGACTAAAAGTAAGTATCTCTGGTGATAAAGATGGTGTACATTGAAGTGCTTTATGGTGCTGCTTTTGATTTGGTTTGTTCAGTCTATATAGAAGAAAATTTAAGATCTTCAAAATACAAATAATTAATCTTGGCCTTTAAAAAAAAAGGAAGTGCGTTGTTGTTTACTTGTGCTGTTGTCACTTATAGACAGTGTTTGGTGTCTTGCTTGTGCCCAATATTTGGGATAAAATGGGTTCGTGAATGTCAGCATTCACTTAAACTTGTAAAATAATTCTCTCGACCCTCTCCTTTTGCAAAGGGAAATATAACTTTGACTTGTTGAATTTCAGAATCTTTAAAGGACCAATTAAGTACTTAATTTTCTTTGTTAATATTCAACTTCTGGGTTTGTAAATTAGCAAGGCTGAAGCTCTGGTAGTTTAGAATTGGCTGATATTTTGAAGGTCCTGAAATTGGAAGAAATTTATTTCCCTTATTTTCTGGATATAGATTCAGGTATCTGGTGGGTCAACCTTTGTCTGGCCGATTTGTCCTAAGTGGGTGGCAATAATTGAGACAGTGAAATTGTGAAACAAAGAACAATTTTCTGCCCACGTATCTAAGAGGGAGTTAGATGAGATATTAATGGCCTATTGATTAAATGTTTTTTGAAACTACAAGTTGTGATAAAAGTAGCATCCTAGTATTTGCTACTTTAATAGACCAGTTTTGGTCTGAGTACCAAAGTTCTAAGTGTGAAGCAGGGAATAGGTAAGTCTCCTTTCTTAGAATTGTATTGTGAGCGTGATTAGGTGGGAAACCCGCTGGACGCTAGACTCAGTCGTTGCTCAATTCTTGTGGTAGAAGTCAAGAAGAAAGTGCATCTGAATTAGAACTATTGATAAAGGACAGGAAAAAAGCCACTTCTGCTTACTTGCAGATGAGAGGTTGGTTATAGCAAGAAAAGAAAATCTTTTTGAAAGAGAAACTTGATATAATGAGACCTGATGAGGAAGGGGGCATATTTCAGATGCCTAGTGAAACTTCTTGTGGCTTTCTTTAGACCTGGAGAGGTAACACTAAGGCAAGTGGTGGAAATGATTGCTTGCCAACTGCATTGGTATTTTTTATGATCTGGTTTAGAGTCTGTCTCGGTGCTGAACTGTGTTCCTCCGTGTGACTTCTTTTCTTGAAAGATAAGAAAACAACTTTTCAGTCTGATGGCAAAGCATAGGCAACTGTTATCATAAGTTGGAAGCTGTGAAGAACTTCCACTTATTTGCTAAATTAAAATACAGTAGCTTTTTTATTTGCTAAAGGGTCTTTAAAGGAGCAGATAAGTGCTTCTTAATAGAATTTCCTGGTTATTTGCAAGATTTCTTCTAGTTGTGCTTCGTTTTTACGCTTTCATTGTGGGGGCTGCTTTTCTATCAGTGACACCTGCTGTGATTTGAAGGGCTAAACAATTTATCTTTTGGAGAAAAAAGTGAAACAGTCTAGTTACATTTGTCCAAGAAGTTTTGTCAATCTCACATCTAAACTTTTGAAGTCAGTGTTGCAAGAACTGAACATGTTCTACTGTTCCGCCTCCCTTCAAGGGGATGACATGTGTGAAGGCTTTTCCTTTTCATCCTACCAGGTGGAATAAGGTAATAGTGCATAATGGTTTGTTAAATGTGGCTTTTGCCCTTGCATTGCTTATGTTTTGTGATTGATTTTACATTTTGAAGCTTTTGTTTGTTCTGTGCAGATGGCTTCTACTTAGGTAAACTTAACGTTTGAACTGTTGATAACCTTGCTTTCCTTTTGCATTTTAGTGCAAAAGATGATATTGATATTGATGCCCTTGCTGCTGAGATAGAAGGTGCAGGAGCTGCAAAGGAGCAAGAGCCTCAGAAATCTAAAGGCAAAAAGAAAAAAGAGAAGAAGAAACAGGATTTTGAGTAAGTTTGTTTTTTTCTGCCTTATTTTATTCCATTAAACAAAAACTCAGTTACTTAAGTATTGTAACTTCTTTCTTGTTTTAGTGAAGATGATATCCTGAAGGAGCTGGAAGAACTGTCAATAGAGGTGCAAGGAGGGAAAGTTGACAGGGAACCTTCTACAGCAAAGGTGAACACTGAGAGGGAGGTGGGCTATTTAATAGGAAATAGTTGAAATACAAGACACCTCTGTCCCAGAAATGTTCTAGTGTTGCAGTGTAGTTGGAGATCCTATGTGAAACACGCAGCTAGCATATATTTTTAATTATACTTGATCATATTTTCATAGTAAAGTCAATTGTGAAAGATTTTACCAGAAGCCATGTCTTGATGCTGATAATTATTCAAAGCCAATCAGAATAAATTTTAATTGTGAGCTGAGGTATAGTACACTCAGCAGGAATAGTTAATGCTTTCAAACCTTGTCTTCAATAAGATAAGTTTTTCTTGACATCGCTCAATGCTACTTCTTAGATCACAATAGCAAGTAATTTTTCATGGCTGATTACTGAATTGTTTAATTACTGAATTGTTTAATTAGGTTGAAAATGACAACGAAGAAAGCTTATCAAAACAAGATAAAAAAAGGAAAGGAAAGAGTAAAAAAGCCAATCTGGAAAATGACTATGACAGTGAGGAAGTGGAAGATAAAGACAAAAAATCTAAAAAACCTCAGAAAGCAAAACAAGACATGCTTTCTGGCAGCGATGATGATGATCATGAGATGCAGCTTAAGAAAAGCAAAGGGAAAACTCAGAAGTCAAATAAAAAGCATGATCTGTCAGAAGAAGATGAAGCTAACATTAAGAAAAGCAAAGAGCGTCCAGGGGCAGTGTCTACAGGTGAGAGTGGTGATGAATCAGATGAGGTCTCCCAGTCTAGAAAAGGACAAAAGAAAAACCAAAAACCAAAGTCCACTCCTGCTGCTGAAAGTGGGGATGATGAAGAAGAACCTTCATTCAAAGTAAAAACAGTGGCTCAGAAGAAGGCAGAAAAAAAAGAACGTGAAAGGAAAAAACGTGAGGAAGAGAAAGCCAAACTGAGGAAGCAGAAAGAAAAGGAAGAATTAGAAGGTGGTAAAGAACCAGCAAAGCCGAAGGAAGCTCCAAAAAAAGCTGAGGAGAAGGCTGCTTCTGAAGTTGTGGCAACTCCTGGCCCTGGGGAAAAAGGAGAGACTCCTGCGGGAACAGAGGGTTTGTAACATGGCTTCTAAAACTGTAATTTAAACACTGTAGCTTTTATAAGAAGGCCAAAGAGTTGGCAGGCAGTGAGGATGATTTGTTGCTTTATTCTGAATTGGGAATACTAGGCATGTGGTAGCCTTGTCTGCCTCTTTGTGTTGGCTCACATGTGGCTGTTTTTTCTGGCCTGTAGTTTGTTCAGGTACATGGAAAAACAAGCCAGAGGGTGAATTCTCATTACAGTATATGCTTACAGTTCTGTATTGCAAACATACTTTTTCACTTCTCAGTTATTCTGTTACTTCAAGACTTCAGGCCCTAGCTTTGTAACTTAAGAGACAGTTTTATTTTTTTCATTATGAAGTACTTACGTAGTAGCCAGTCAAAATGTTCCTCATTTGGTGTTATTTATCATACTTGAAACATTAATTGTATTTAGAGTTTCTTTAAAATTTCTGGGATCTTTGAATGTATGCCTTTTCTTTCTGTAGCTGATGACAATGAGGGGGACAAAAAGAAAAAAGACAAGAAAAAAAAGAAAGGTGAGAAAGAAGAAAAAGAGAAAGAGAAGAAAAAGGGTCCCAGTAAAGCCACGGTTAAAGCTATGCAAGAAGCCTTGGCTAAAATGAAAGAGGAGGAGGAAAGGGCAAAAAGAGAGGAGGAAGAACGCATAAGACGACTGGAGGAACTAGAAGCCAAGCGCAAAGAGGAGGTACTGTGTATCTTACTCTCAGGATAAAATAAGGGAGAGGGTAATCTGAACCTGTACCCTTGCTGGTGCAGTTGATGGATTAGTCCTTAATATGTTTCTTGTCAATAGAATATACACTTGGTCGGCTTTTGTGTAAAGAAAGCTTTAAAATTTCTGTGTGTTTTTTAACCTCTTTCTAGGAACGATTAGAGCAAGAGAGGAAAGAAAGAAAGAAACAGAAGGAAAAAGAGAGGAAGGAGCGTTTGAAGAAGGAGGGAAAACTTTTAACAAAAGCTCAACGAGAAGCTAGAGCCAGAGCGGAGGCTACTCTTAAACTACTCCAAGCTCAGGGTAAGCAGTAAAGTTTAAAATAATAATAATTTAAAAAAAATCATACCTCTTGTTGCTCTGTGTTTTTTCTGTCTGGAGCTAGGAGGGTAAATACTGAGTAATTCCATGTAAAGCTCTGCTCTGTTGTCAAGGAAGGCAGTGTGTGTGCCCCCTCCCTCTTTTTTTTTTTAAGTAGGTTTAAATGTCTGTATATTTTCATCTTACACTTTAAATATCCAACTTTTTAATACATTCCACTTGCAGTTTAAAGATGTTAGTTGTGGAACTTAAGAAAAATCACTTTGTTCCATTGCTTAGTCCAAAGGCCAGGAAGAGCAGATGGGCTGTGCCGCAGGTCTTGTAAGACCAGTGATCTGTATCTTCTTGAATTAGTTCATGTGCTTGTTAAAGCAAGTGCATTGTTTTGCCTCGTTAGCTAGTCCACGGGAACAGTATATTATCTTTTGAATTTTCTTCAGAAAAAGGTTATATAGGAGCCTTCCTGCTTTTCTGTCAAATATAATCTGTTTCCATTGCAATGAAGTAAATGTATCCAATGTATTGTAAGCCCATGTCCTAATTTGTTCAAGATAACTTGTTTGTGGCTAAGGAAAGAAATTAATTGCTGAGTATCCTTCTTTTTCTATTTGCAGAGAACACTGTCTGACACTTTGGTAGGTGGATGTGTAAGGGTAGGAGTCTCTGTAGCTAGTAAAATGTTTGGGGCTCTTAAACATACACAAAGGCCATTTCTCTTCAGTCATTGCTGTAGTTATTAGAATCCTTCTATTTGTGTGCTGCCACAACTGGACTTTTGTCAAATCTACACTGTAAATCACACATTACCTGAAGGAATTTTGAGTGTTTCACAAAGTGCAGCAGTAACTAAATTATTGTCTTTGCACCAAGCTTCTGTTTTTAATTGAATCCCTTCCAACATTACAGTGCTGTCTTTCTGATGAGGTGAAGACGAAGCTGATGAATTGAAGCTGGCATTATTTCAATGCCTAAAACCATCTATAGTGTTAAAAAAACACAAACAAAAAACCCCCCAACACTGAGCAAAAGGGAAAATGCTATCTGTTGAACAACCTTAAGCTTTTAAGAGAGCTGTGCCTCTTAACTGCTCCAGATTGTCTGGAACTCGGATGACTAGCAGATTGGTTTTAAGTGAGTTTTAGAGTAGCAGACTTTAAATTGACATATGCTTGTTAAACTTGAGGTATGTGTGTTCATGAAATCCTGTGTAAGTGTGTGATAGCTTCAAACCTGGAGTCTTAGGATCAGAACTTTGTTTTGTTTTGGTTTTTTTTTTCCCCATTAGTAATCTAAGTTCTTTTTGAGAGCATTCAGAGTATCTGAAGAACTATACTTTGCTCAAGTTTTGCAGCTTTTGAAAATCAGGCTTTTTAAAAAGATAAAATATGCATTGAACCTACTTTCCACTCTCTTCCTTCCTCCACCTTGCAATTCTGAAAGGTACGTTCTCATTTAAACCATAGCTTATGTTTAGTAATTAATCACCTGGATTTTCTTTCTAACAATTTTTTTGCAGGTGTTGAAGTGCCATCCAAAGACTCTGTGCCAAAGAGGAGGCCAATATATGAAGACAAAAAGAAAAAGAAGCAGCAGCAGCCAGAAAATAAAGAAGGTGTGGTTTTCATGTAGGGATACTTAACAGATTAGTCACATTCCCGGAAGTGTTTGTGGAATAAATCAGCTAATTTTAAACTAATTGCACTTCAGGGTGCCTGTGAGGTTCCTTTGACACCCTTACCCTCACATGCAAGAGCTGGTGCATTAGGATTCTGAAGTTGTTTTGAAGACCGCTCACTTAATCCTTTGTTTTACAATCTACTTGACTGTTATTTTTTCCTAATCTGGGTATTTTCTTCAGAATTTCTAAATGTTGGAGATGTACAGAAAGTAAAGGCCTCTTACAAATGTGAGGTTGAATGCTTTGTGTGCATATGTAGGTTAAATACTATGTAGCGTAAGTGATAATGACGTGTAATTAAGTCTAAGTTGATGTCTCAGGTTAAAAGGGCATTGATCCTAGTTCTAGTACTTTTAAGTTAGAGACAATTTTTTGTTTGTTTGTTTTCTTGTATATAAAAAGAGTTTTCAGTTTCCAGGGCATGAGTAGTTGAGAGAGCTTGCATTTTTGAAAACTTAGAATTTATTGCGCTAGTTGGACATAAAGTGAATGTGTTAGAATTTTTTACTTTTGTGCTTTGTGGTTTTCCTGTGGGGGTATTACTGTGGCTCTTCTCAGGACTATTCCTTAGCTTAAACAAAACAAAACCCTCTTGCATCAATCTTTTTGTTATTTAGCTGTGGTCGTTTTTTTGTTGTTTGTTTTTTGTTTTTTGTTTTTTTTTTTACATTCTACATGAGTGTTATGTGGCTACTTTCCACTTAAGGAGTGTGTGTAAAGAATTGAGAATGGTGCTTATCTGAATTGTATCAGTGATTTTTTTTTTTTTTTTTAATATGGAACAGTAGAACAAGAATGGGTAGTTTGTTAGTATTACTTCATTATCTCTTGTCTTTTAAAGAAAGTGTGGGTTTTTTAAATGTTCAAAAGCAATGGTAATCCTCTTAGCCAATAACTGACCTATCACATGAACCTGTTTACCTGCTTAGAAAGCCAAATGTTTTCCAGATAAGTCACATGCTCTAACTTTGTTTTACCTCAGTAAGTGGGAGTTCAGTTAATTTGGTATTAAATAAATTTAGATGTCATTTACTTGTAACAACACAACTTAAAAATAGAACTTAAAGGTGAAGCCATATGTTTAACTACATTGGTTTGCACTTTGGAAGAATGTAACAACCAATTTGCTTTCTTGCAATTTCAGAAAGCGTGGAGGTAACTTCCCCAGCTGAAGATGCTGCAGAACTGGAAATGCCAGTAAAAGAAGAGACTCCTCTTCCAGTAGAGCCAGGTTAGTAGTAATGCTAATAAACTTAAAACACATAATGAGACTGTGTGGCAGTACTGCATGGTAGGTATCATACCTTGTTGGATGGGGGCTGAGTGGCTGTCCTTTCTTGAGGTAGTTGCTGTTTTTTTCTTTTCGTAAGGGACGAACTGATGGAATTTTATGGAATAAAAAAAGGCACGAAGCTTCAGAATGAGACTGTAAAGGTCCCTGATTCTGGCTGAACTCCAGCATTCGATTGGCTTAGGCAACTATCTCAAATAAGCACATTCAGTGCCTTATGATTAGCTCCCTTGACTTTTCATTTGCTTCCTAAAAGGCTGTTTTTTCAGCGGTTAGGTGGGGGTAGGGAGGAAATATGCTACTTCTAGTATTGATACTGCAATATTCACAGTGACTTGATTCCAAATGTTTTGCTTTCGCAAGTGCTGAATGTGGTGGATATGGGTTAGCTTGTGAAACTGAGTATCAGCATAGCAAGTGATTGTTGCCCTCGTTTTTGCCTACGCACAGGACTTGTTCTGGCAAAATCACATTGTACTAGAGTTCTTCCTCAGCAAGGAGACTGTTTCAATTTTTACCCTTATTGGAGACACTTTCAATTTTTACCCTTATTGTTATGTCAGACAAATACTGACAAAATTACTAGCTTTTTGAAAACAAAGCTGAATGTGTACTCTAATTCTAGCTTGACTTACCTCTTGAAGGAGCAATTCCATTGCCATAAAAGAAGGTCTGACTGGCAGAACATTAGTTCCCAGTTAATATTCTAGCAGTGTGGAACTTAGACTTCATTTCAAATAGCTGAAATTTCATGACACTCCATGTGCTGCAACATATATTGTTTAACGCTTCTTTTGGAGAGGGTTGAAAGTTTGCATTTTTCCATTTGTCTGTTATATGAAGAGACTGCAGCTCTTAATATCTGACTGAATTCCTCCTGGAATTAATATATTTAATGCTTCTGGAATCTGTAGTATAATTATGTTAAGGCACCTGGAGTCCTAAAATAGCACTTTTTGTAGACAATTTGTTATTTTCCCACTAATTAAAATTAATACTGTAACCCAGCTTGTTTTCTTGTTTCTTTGTCGCTTTGTTACACATGGCTAACTGTTAACTGGGCAGCTCCTTTCAAGGAACATGGTGGTGGTGGTAGAGGCTTGTGTGGCATGCGTTATGCAGGCACTTGCATGATATGCAGACAGGAACTAGATGAGTGGTTTAGCTATGTCTTCCAAAAACATGTTTTGCTAGGCAAAGATGCTAGCACTGTAAGATTTTGTGGAGAGAACTAAAGATTATTTCTTAAGTGTGCAGCATTTTCTGTTTAAGAAACATGGAGATAATTTGGTAGAATTACGGTAGCAGCAAACTTGTAAGTTGCAGTTGTCTGTGTCAAAGGAAGTGGCATCTAAAAATGTTTTATGTTGCTGGGATGTTTCTTTCTCTTCCTTTAATGTTGGCTTTCTTAGTTTCAGAAGAAAAGGAGGAAGAAGAAGAAATGGAAGATGCAGGTTTGGACGACTGGGAAGCTATGGTTAGTGATGAAGATGGAGAGAAAGGTGGGCATGTAAATACCAAACAGATGCTTTTTCTGATTAAGAGGTTGCTTTGGGCTGAGTCTTTTGTTTCTGTAGAAAACAATATTGTATTTAGATTCTTCCCCTGCCCCATTAGATAAATTGTAAGGCAAATGTGATAAGAAATAGATACAAGATCCTCTTCTCAAAGACAGAGCTTTCAGAAATGGCACAAATACTGCCTAAGAAGACTCTGTGGAAATACTCATATGTGCAGTCATCACCTAAAATAAATCAGTTGGTTTTTTTTTTGGTCATTTTTGTAGGAGTAAAAATCCTCTCCTCTTAATATGTGCTTAAACCGCCTCTGGGAGTTTAGGGAAATCTTTTACCTGGTACTGTATTTCCCTAGTAACCATTCCAAAGCCGTAACAATTCTACTACACGAATCTGGCAACATCTAGGAGAGTACCTTTGAGACAAGTTCTCAAAGAAGAGGGGGACTAAGACGATGTGAAGGTTGGTGTGCATGCGTTATAGTAGGTTCTAGATACCTTCTCTCATCTGCTTCTTTGAGAGGCAGGTGCAGAAGAAAGGGAAGAGTTGCCAGAACACTTATATTCCTGTGCGTATAAGCCAAAGCCCATATTCTGTCTGCGGCCACAGCATTGTTTATGGGGAAGTTAGAGTGGCGCAAGAATGCAGGGATAACTTCTCAGGTGTTTTCGTCCAGTGGTGGAGAAAGCTGTATTGCTACGAGTCTTCCTGAACAGGAGTTAATTACTGTTCTTAGCACTTCCATGATGTGTCTTCATTGTTTCTTAAGATCAAAGACTATTCATCAAATGTTTTTTGACTTGCTCAGCCTGATACTTCTGGCGCCTGTGCTTTTAAGTGTAATGCTTTAAATACATAGATGTACAGCAGTATGGATTTTATTTTGGCACAAGTGTGTGTTCCTGTGGTGCTGGACTGTTCTACTTGGAGTACTAAGGGCTGCTCACCTTCTTGAAAGTCTGTTTTAGTCTGTCACCACTGTCCTGGGGAGAATGTCACATCCCACTTCTTGCTGCTTGGATTTGAAGGATCTGCCAATGTGATCCAGAAAAAGAGCCTTCCTGGGAATTAGATTTAGTGTATTACTAAGCTGATTGACTTTCAGCATAGCAAGGAAACATAACTAATCTTTAAGAGCAGTGAACCTCCTAGCAGCTCTGTAAGGAGGAGAATGCATGGCTTTTAAGTGTTCATTCGCTCATCTCTTATGATTTTGCAAGTGTGATAAATGTGAAGCTTTCAAAGAAAGAAAATTACTTTTTGATAGTTTTTGTTTGTTTGTTTACTGAATAATTCCTCTGAAAAGTACTAATCTTCTCTGAACAGTCTAGGAAAACCTTAAGATGAGACTTTTAAAGATGTAGAAGAGACAGGTTGTTCTGATTGTTACTTCTGCTTAAATGTGAATTCCTGATCAGTAATACGCTGAGTCCATATTTTGTTGAATTTGGAGTATTTTGGCTTTATGTTTAAAGGTGTTAGTGCATCCATTCCTTTATGGAGTGCGCACAGCTTTAAAGAATGTCACTTTATCTGAATATTTGCAAACTATGTCAAGTGTAAGTGTGCCGATAATATCGTTCCCCCCCGCTTGCACGGATGCTAAACACAAGTCACCAGCTCTGAACATGAAAAACTTTCAATATAAAAAGTTGAAAAATGATCTTGACTAGCACTTCTGGAATGGAACCTGCTCTCAGTCCTCACTCTTTTATAGTAGGCTCTCTGGTTTTTTGTTGCCTTCTACCCTACAAATGTGAATTTAGTAGAGATTTTTTACTTTAGATTTTGGGGTTTTTTTGACAGAGAGCAAACCTGTCCACATTGAAGTCAAAGAACAAAATGAAGTGGATGAGGAAGAGGAGGAGGAAGAAGATGAGGAGGAGGAAGAGGAAGAAGAGAGTGAAGAATCTGAAGATAGTGAAGGGAGTGAAGATGAGGATGAAAAGACTTCAGACGAGAGAGAGGCAGACTCCCAAGCTATTGGAAAACAATCTAGGGATAAAAAGCCCAGCAAGGAAATTAGCTCTGATTCCGAGTACGACTCTGATGATGACCGCACTAAGGAAGAGCGTGCTTATGACAAAGCTAAACGGAGAATCGAGGTATTAAGATACAGCTTTATTTGAGCAGCTGGACTCCTGTGTTGTATAAGAAAGAGCTTAATCTTCAGTTCATTGAAAGGCCTTTTAACTGTATTTGTCAAAATGATGGCTGTGCCATGACTAATATTTAGGCAGGTCCAGAAATTGGGTTAATTAAGAAAAAAGACCTGATTTTGCCTGAAGCTGAAGTATTTGATTTTAGACAACTTGATCACAAAGAACATGCACTTCAGTGTCATTTCCCTCCACCTCTCGCCCTCCTGGAGAAAGAGGCTATTATCATTTACAGACAGATATTTCAGAGTTTTAAAAGATGTATTTCTAAACTGTTCAACATTTTTGTGGCTGCTAGTGTCCTTGATTTCCTTATCTGAGATGCTTCTTCAGAATGCACCATCAACAAAGCTACATTTTAGTGGATGTAATAACTTGGCCTACTAGACTGTAACCAAAACCAAACAACAAACCCCTTAACTGTTGTAAATTTTTGATTTACCAAAAGAGGGATGACAGACCTTGAATTGCCTTGAAAATTTAAGTCCCACAGTTAACTCTGTTGTATGTACGTAACCAAGTCAAGAGGTGAGCTGTGGTTTTTGGTTTATACTTACCAAGTTTTATGTGTCTTTTACATAGAAGCGACGAGCTGAAAACAGCAAAAATATGAACACTGAAAAGCTTAGAGCACCAGTTATCTGTGTCCTGGGGCATGTAGACACAGGCAAGACCAAAATTTTAGATAAGGTAAGATGTGGAATGTTTATGCATGGGTGGGGTTTTTTTGGTTGAAAATATAAAGAATTAAAGTGTACTCAAAGAGATTACTCTAGTCTCTTACATGTAAGTATTTCTGGTCTTTTTTTGTCTTTAGCTCCGCCATACGCACGTACAGGACGGTGAAGCTGGTGGTATCACTCAGCAGATTGGTGCAACTAATGTTCCCCTTGAAGCTATTAATGAGCAAACTAAGATGGTGAAAAATGTAAGTTATAGCACTTCAAAGACTGTATTTGTAAAAATATTAAATGTAAACTAGTTAAGGCCTCGTGAGACTTTTCCGACATGGGCAGATGTGCTTTCCCCCCCATCTCTAATATAGGAATTGATTGTTTTTTAATTCCTATCCTCCCCCCACCCCCCAAAAGGAGATGCTGTATCATTTTTCATTTTAGTTGCTACATATGGTTTCAGTTAGTGCATTGCCACTTCTTCAGAAAAATACACAAATACTGCTTACTCTGTTCTGGACAGTACCTGTATGTACACAGGCTGCTTATTTGTCAGTGTTTTGATTGTAAATTGAGACTTTTGAAAATTATTGAGTATGTTTTCTGTTAAAAACCTACCTTTTTACTGTGTGCACTGAAATTGGGCCAATGCCTGGGTGATTAATTTTATTGTGTTACAGAAATAGTAACTGTTCTATATTGCTTTTGGATAGTATATCCTATTTGGATACAGTTCTGGATACTATATCCTACTTTACTTGCAGCAGCAGCTGACTGAAAAACCTTGGTAGTGATGGCTTTTTCCACGATTTTACTCAATTTATTAAAAATGTAAAGTCAGCGGAGAGGAGGACATGTTCAAGACAAGGACGATAAATCTCACTAGCCTGAACTACTAACCTCTGTAGGCTGCCTTGTCTTACAAATTTTAGCTGAGCTTATGGCCACTTGATGCCTAGGGGAATGTGCTGCACAATTTTTTTTTTATATTGAAATGAGCTTTGGCTGATTTGTTTATAGAGGGTGCTGGCCTTTCTTTAAAATACATATCTGTGTTTTTGAAGTAAAGGCTGTCAGTCATGCTGCTAGCTCATAGTTTCTTTTTTTTTTTTCTTCTTGTGTAATCTTTACAAGATGGCTAATATTTTGAAATATTAGTTTGACAGAGAGAACATAAAAATTCCAGGCATGCTGATAATTGACACTCCAGGACATGAGTCTTTCAGGTAATGTTTTCTAACAATGTAGTACTTTCCAGAAGTGATGGCTAAAGCATCTGGATATATTTTTACAAAGTACTAGGTCTTTGCCTAATCCTTTGTGTTTCTTCTCACTTTAAAAAAAAACAAACCCTAAAGTAGAGGAATAATTGGATTTGCTTACTTTGTACGTGCTCTTTACATCTGATTAATACATTATATTTGATTAATTTTTTGTCTTCCTACCAGTTGAGCCATAAATATCTGAAAAAGCATGTAAATAACTTTTTTCTCAATAGTTAGTGTAAGAGGAAAGATAGAAGCAGGAAGCTAGCTGGAGAAGAAAAGGTGAGGATTTCAGGTGACCTAAGTACTCTGCTGTGAAAAACTAAAACTTCTGTCCTAACTTCCAGTTCATAGTGTGCCAGTTAAGGTAACTGAGTTTATAAGACTGGAAGTTACCAATTGCACAAGTCAGCTGATTCTTAGCAGAGATCGTATGCTGTCTAGGAACACCAGTGGCATGCAGGCAAGCCACTAAATCAACTTTTAAGTTTAAAACATGGTATGCACAACTGTACTCACTGAGGTAGTGCTCGGGTGAAATCCCCAAACAGAAGGATTAAGACTCTGAGGTAACATTCTTAAACCTCTGCAAGCATTGAAATACCAGGTCTTAGGGCACTTGGTAATGTTATGATCAGTTCCTTGGCATCCTGTCACAGCTCTTCATCTTCTAGCCAGGTTTTGTTTGGCACCAAAGATGTCTGATAATCTTAGTGTTGATGTAGTATTGTATAATTAAACTGTCTTGTTCAGGTTTTGCACTCCTGTATTTCACTGTGACCTTCTCAATTCTCACTCAGAAAAAATCAGAACATAACTTGTAAAAATATATAATAATAGGAAAAATCTTGGGAGAATAATAGTTTCTTATTTTTGCTTATGCGTACTCTAATATATTAATGTTAAATGGAATTTACACAGTGTGATTTGAATTTTTTTTAATCTAGTTTACATTTCTGAGGGAAAAATAACTGCTTGATCAGCTTTAGCTTTTTGTTGGTCAATATAAGTTTGACATTGTATTTGGTGTTTGAAATTCTGTTGCTACATGACTGATTTTTAAATTTTTCTTTTTCCCCTGCTTTAAATGCCACAGCAATCTAAGAAATAGAGGAAGCTCACTTTGTGATATTGCTATACTCGTGGTTGACATCATGCATGGTTTGGAGCCACAGACAATTGAATCGATAAATCTGTTGAAATCTAAGAAATGTCCCTTTATAGTAGCTCTCAACAAGGTAAGATAGCTTGTTACTCTAATAGTGTGTTTTTATACTCTAATGGTGTAGTTGGCACCTGACAATTTTCTGTTTTCTTCCATGACTTGAATTGTTTGTGTAAAGTCTGAAGCAGTGGTTCTTAGATCCTCTTTGTTGCATTTTTCATATCCTTGATACCCCGATGGCTTTACAGGAGCTTTGCAGAACAATCTATCAGTTCTTCTCAGAGTCCTTACTGATAAGTTTCTTTACCTTATGTAACTTCAGAATGTGGTTCATACTTCTGGAAGTTGTACTTCAGTTGTGGGTTTTTTTTTTCCTTGCACCTACTTACATGGATTTGTGTGCATTTCCTGAAAAAAATTGAAAGACAAGCTTCATGTTGAAAAGTCCTCTATTTTAGCTGCTGATACTTGTTTGACTTGAAGACAAGCTGGCTTTTAAGCTCATGGAACAGTAATATGTTGATCACTGATAGGAGGTATTTCAGGCTCTGCAATATTAGATGGTAAAGCCAGTTATTTTCAGCCTTGGTTTTAGAAATCCTGTGCATGAGAAATTACGCTGGCTGTTCGTGATGACTTACATGAATTATAATAAAGAAATGACTCGTGTCCCATGACTTTAGATGCTATCTGACATGCTGACAGAGAACTTACAGAAGGGTTTTAATGTGCAGTGTAAAAATTGCAGTACACTTTAAAAAAGGAAATGAGCGTTAAGATTGAAGGCTGTTGGAACTGAGGAGGTCATTATCTCATTGCTGAAAACAGCTGCTTTTTTAAAAACACTATTGGATGGAGAGGTGTTAAGGCCTACAGTGAGCCTGAGATTAAATAGCCAAAAGTTCTTGCATTGTGGGTTATAGTTCTATCATTTGATCAGGTTATAATCTGTTTTCTAAAGATGTTCTTTTGATTTGTACTGCAAATGTAATAGTTTCTTGGGCTAAGTCCATCCTGCTTTGAAAAAATTACTCGGGAAGTATTTCTGAAGTATGCAGTTGTCTCTTGAACAACGCCCCCAGTGATCCCTTCTCTGTAGCAACATGGGAAAGGGTCCAAATTCACCACTAAGTTTTAGAAGTTCTTTGTAGAACTAGTACAGTCTCTTTTCAGAAAAAAAAACCCTTCTTTTTTTCTTGTGTGTGTGTGAAGCTATACGTGGGTCTCTTTCTTCTGAATGTTTTACCTTAAACTTGATGTAATTCATGTGTGTGAACTTTCCCATAAGAACCTAGATTATTGTGTCTTGAATTTTTAAAACCTGAAGTAGTACTGCTATCATGAAATACTGTCTGATATTGGGTAAATACATAAGCAGAGGTAAGTATAGCAGCTAAAGCAAATAAAAATTTAGTTTGATTACTGGAGCAAATAGATGGCTAGCTATGTTGGCTGGTAAAGTATTTCTCACAGATGATGTGGCATAAGCATGAAGATGCCCTTTAGTAAGCTGCATAAGATGACGTGTAACTGTATTTTCAAGATTGATAGGTTATATGACTGGAAAAAAAGTCCGGATACAGATGTAGCTGTCACCTTAAAGAAGCAGAAAAAGAATACGAAAGATGAATTTGAAGAACGTGCAAAAGCTATCATAGTGGAATTTGCAAAACAGGTAGGCTGGAATATTCAAGGTTTTTGGTTAACAAAAGTGATAGTAAAGACGGTGGGTGGGCAGTGTGGTTTGTGTGTGTGTTTCTTTGTTTTGTTTTTTTTTTCTTTCCACAAAACAACTTGGAATATCAAGACAGCCGTCACATCTCTTCTGACACATTGGTATTTACCTCTCATAAACCAAACTTTGTTGTTGTTAAATTAATCTCTCAACTGCTCCATTTTTAGAGTGCTACTTTGGAGAAAAGAGCAGCTAATTGCTCTGTGTGGTCAGTGGAGTTATGAATAGTAGATTAAGTTTTTTGTCCCCACTCGTTCTCTTGTTGGGAATTGCCTGAGAGAATCCCATCCGTGTCTTGTTCCCTTGGACTCTGGCAGGGCATGAATCACATCAGTTCTGGGAACTTCTGTTTGCGACACACAATGCTGTCTAGAAGCAAGATGTGGTAGTTAGCTTTGTAGAGTTATCCCATACTGCTTCCAAGTGTGGGTTGAGGCTTCATGTTCCATAGCACACTGTCAGTAACAATATTTTTTTTTTTAATTGGGATTTAAAGATGCAATAGTAATTGACTGGAGTTAAATGTTACTGTTAATACTGATATATATTTTTCCCTATGTAACGATTAATCCGATTCCAGGGCTTGAACGCTGCCTTGTTTTATGAGAATAAGGATCCCCGCACTTTTGTTTCTCTTGTACCGACCTCTGCTCACACAGGGGATGGCATGGGAAGTCTGATAGCTCTTCTCGTTGAGCTAACACAAACTATGCTGACCAAGAGACTGGCTGAGTGTCAGGAGCTGAGAGCTCAAGTCATGGAGGTAATTCAGCAGCTGTTCTTTGAAATTTATCTAGAAACTTCTCCCTTCCCTGCCCCCTTCTTCCTGGTAAAAAAAAAAAAAAAAAAAAAAGGTGTTTGAAGTGCTTAAATAGGGAATAACTTCTTTTTTTCCCTTTCATTCAGGTTAAAGCACTACCAGGCATGGGCACTACCATAGATGTTATTTTGATTAATGGACGCCTGAAAGAAGGAGACACCATTATTGTTCCTGGGGTAGAAGGTCCTATAGTAACTCAGATTAGAGGTCTTTTGCTACCTCCTCCTATGAAGGAGCTACGAGTTAAGGTATGGAAACTGGTAGTGTATTGACATTTAGAGAAGATATAGAATCAGGAAAAAAACCCGCAAGTTTTATAAAAAATGAGAACGTAGTAGGGTGCAGTTATATTAACAGTATCTAAGGATGACTTAAAGGGGGAGACGGTGCACATCTAGTGTTTTTGTGAAGGTACTTGTGTATACCTATTGGTGTGTCTGTTGTAAAAGTGGCAAAGAAAAGGATCAAGGAGTTGCCCTGCAGTGAGGATTAAGATGTGTATGCTTTAATAAGGGATTCAAGCATGTGTGAGGGGGAGGTACCCATCTTAAATGGAAATTGGAGTGTACTAGTACAGTGACTTCTGAGTTAAAGTAGATATTATTAGTAAAAGTGGTTCTTTTAATAACAAAAATCATATACACTTTGATTTGAGAAAAGAGAACAAGTGAGTTTCTAGAAGTAGTTGGTGAGTGGCCATGACCAGGACCTCTGCAGAATCTGCAGCCTCCTGTTATTTTCAAGAGTTGCCCAACAACTGCTGCCCTAGTCTTAATAGACTCGGGAGAGACACTGAATTTGAGATCCTGCCTGTATTGCTTTCCAGGAAAGGAGAGCCACAGAAACTAAAGGCTATAAATACATTAATAGATACATTAATAGTAGTAACATACTGTTAATAACATACTGTTCTGATTTTCCTGTTTAAAAGAGAAGGAATAAGTGTTGGCACAGATTTTGCTTAAGGCGAAGAAAACCATACTAAGTGAATGTAATAGGACAGGGCTTAAAGGTTGGGTTTAGAGGTGGAAAACTAGTGTGGGGTCTTAATGGTGTGCTTCATTTCATTGGAGGACTGTGTCCCTGCAGGCTACTGTAGTCCTTAGTGTTTAATCTAGTTCCTTCCTGTAAACTTAGATACTCTTGTGAAGTAGGAGTAACAATTGGTGGGCCTGGCTTGACATTAGTGTACTCTCTCTGCCATGGTGATCCTCTGTTGTGAGACCATTGTGGCCTCAGAGGTGTGGAAGGATGCAGTGTTGACTTTGAGGTGGAATCTGAGCGAGGGCTTCTTGGCCTGCTTTAAACAGGAAGACAAGAGCTGCTCTTTCTGTTGGTGTGTGTGGCAGGCTGATACAGCTGTGGGGTACGGCAGTTGCCTTGGAGAATCTAAGTCAGGCTTCCCGCTCTGGAGCGCAGCTTTACAGTAATAACTTGATAATGGCTAGGGAGTGGCAAAAGGAAAATTGACTTTTTTTGCTTAGGTTGTTTTCTGCTTTGTTGGAAGCTGTTGAATATATTCTGCTACCATGAGGAATGAACTGAAAGCTTTTCCCTCTATTCGATTCCCTTTATTTAAAGCAGAAGATAAACTGCTGTGTGAAACTTATGAGACTGAAATTTTTTTGCGGGCCTGAATAGCAACATAACAGATCTCAGGTTCCCATCAATAAGATCTTCAGATGAGTTTCTGCACTTTGGTGGGAGATGGAGTACAGGGTGCCAGCACCAAGATGAAGAACACTGGATTTGGGAACCTTTAGCTGGGGAAGTGGATCTAGGAGAGCTGGGTTTTTCTTGAAGCAGGCAATGAGGATACATTTCAATGCAGGCTGTCCATGGGGAATTGTCATCCTTGAAATAAGACCCAAATTTTGGGAGCGGAGGGCTAAAGAATAGAAGCTTGCAGGAACAAAAGTGCTTACCGAGGAAGGAAGCTGCCTTGCAGTTTCAAGAAAAGGATGGGACATCTCCTAAACAAAAGAAGAAACACACCAGAAAATCCCTCCAACATTGATTTAAAGGTCTTCAGAAGTAACTGTGTCTGTGATGCCTTAGAGCCATGCTCTGAGTGGGGAGAGACCGTTAGGTTCCCCTGGGTGGGGAGGAGCACCTGGGAAATGGAGCATGGAACTGCGTACATGAGAAGGCTGGATGGGAGGTCTCCAGCGGGAGGGTGCGACAGCTCTTTGTGCCGGAGCCTTGGGCTGTATCAGCAAAGCTTTAGTGCCTCAGCTGAGCTGTCGGCATCTTCCCCTTACTTCCCTATGCGGCAGAGTTTGTGTGGGGTTTTTTTTAGTGAGCAGCTGCCTGTCACTGCGTGCTTTTTTATAGCGTGCATTTCTTCTTCGCTGCCTCCTGTTTTCAGATGATTCCCCCTCTCCTGCCCCTTGCTGTGGGGTGGGGAGGTATCTGACAGGAGAGGAGCATGCAGACTGAAACATGCATGTCAGGAATACGAAGCAGAGAAAATCACTGATGAAAGATGGGAGCTGCTGGACTTCACTGTCACGCTGTCTGCTGTGCTTGCTGGTGGCAAGCTCTTCAGCTGCTCAGCACTGCTTTGTGTTGCTGCGTAACATCTACACGAACTCTTTGCTTTTGTGTATTCTTCTTTTCAGAACCAGTATGAAAAGCACAAAGAGGTCGTTGCTGCTCAAGGTGTGAAGATTCTTGGGAAAGATTTGGAAAAAACATTGGCTGGTTTGCCATTGCTTGTAGCTTATAAAGAGGATGAAATCCCAGTCCTCAAGGTGAGATGGCTGACGTTGAAATAAGACACTTAAACTGAGGGTAACTGAGTTCTCTGGTGATGAAGCTCATTCAAACGTTGAGAGCTCAGTATGCAAGTAACTTGCTTTTTTTTTGGTTGAGTTTTAAAAACTGTTACAGTAACATTCTGCAGCCTTGTGTCCATGGGAAGCATTAGCCTGGCAGTGTTTTTAGTATCTTGACCCTTAGCTTTTCCCTGGTATTTTGGTGGGGTGTCTCTGCTGGTAGAGTAAGGTTTGAAAACAAGTATCGTAGCTGACTATGTTAATTACTGATTTGTTTTTTTTTAGTAATTTATGCATATATTTCAATTATATCTGCTAGTGGAGTTCTTCAAACTATCAGAATTGCAGAGCTGGTTTAAGACTTCTGCAGTAAACTTGTGACTCTTGTGCTTTAAAAATGTCAGGGGAAAGAACGCAGCTATCTTAAAACCAAAACTGAGATGAGATGCTCCTGTTCTCCAAAGCCAGGAAGTTAGTTTAAAAAGGAAACTCACATGTTGATAGTTTACTGTTAACCGTAGTTTTACTTTAGCCTTCTGTCTGCTTATCTTTGCCTCTAAAGGGAGGTTAATCTTCCAGGTCCTCCAAATACAGACCTTGAGTACGTATGTAAAGTGGACTAGTAGTAGATATGTGAGGGCTGAAAGTAAATGTTGTTCATGTCAGAGGAAAAGACTGAGTGTTTGGGTTTAAAAGGCACAGGCTCTTAAAAAATGTTTAACTTCTCTGAAAGCAGCCAAGTGGCCTTGCTGCTCTTGCATCCTCTGTGTTGTACCTAGGCCTAAAGAGCGCTCAGAATCCTTTCAGCTCACGGTTTTAGGGGTGTCTGCTTTTATTGTTGATCTGCAGTGAGGCAACCAAAGATATTGCCACACACTGTGGGGTGTGTGTTCGCTGGGTCTTGCAGTAGAAACTTACAGTGCTGGGGAGAGCAGTGCGTAGTCTGCAGAGAAATGTTACCAACTCCGAGAATGGGCATCTGCTTTGTGTTATAGGATCACCTTCTTGCAAAATCCTCAAGTCTAGTTCAGTTCAGTCTTGTCTAATGCCAGACGCAAGCAGCAGTGTATCACGGGGCTGTGTACGACCTATACTGCAAGTCTGTGAGTTGGTACCTGTCAGTATGGCTGTCACGTACTTTCAGCAGCTCACAAACGGAAAGACTTTGTACCCTGAGGCATAAATAGCAATAGAACTAAAACTTGCTATTTTCTCTCCTTTTTTTTTTTTTTTTTTTTCTTCTAAAGGATGAACTAATACATGAACTGAAGCAAACACTGAATGCAATCAAATTAGAAGAGAAAGGTGTTTATGTCCAGGCTTCTACTTTAGGCTCTTTAGAAGCATTACTTGAATTTCTTAAAACATCAGAAGTGCCAGTAAGTACTTCTGTGCTGTACCTGATGGTGGTGGTTCTGCGTTTTAGTTGGTAACTGTTTCCTTTCGACTCAGACAGATTAGTGACTGATTTATGTGGCCTTCTTCTTCAACAGTATTCAGGAATTAATATAGGTCCTGTCCATAAAAAAGATGTTATGAAGGCATCGGTTATGTTGGAGCACGACCCGCAGTAAGTAACCTCTTTGCTTTACTATGTTGATAAATGCAGGGTGGCATTTCAGGAAGGGCCCCCTCCTTAGCTCTGGTGCTGTGGTCTGTCCAGTAAACTCTTTGGCTTATTTTTACTTACAGATACGCAGTCATTCTAGCATTTGATGTGAGGATTGAACGTGATGCACAGGAAATGGCTGATAGCTTAGGAGTTCGGATTTTTAGTGCTGAAATAATTTATCACTTATTTGATGCCTTCACAAAATATAGACAAGACTACAAAAAACAGAAACAAGAGGAATTCAAGTAAGTAAGAGCAGTCCTATTCTGGATGCTTCCCAAATAAGTGTCTCAATTATTTTATTATAAATGAAATTGCATTTAACTTCTTGTTTCCATGTTATTATTTAGCATGTAGTTCTGATGGGAAGGAAGGAGAGGAGGAAGAGGATGGGACCATAAATTGGTGGTGTTCAAGAATTCAGTACTCCAGTCTAATTGTTTACATGTGGGATTAGGCTTAGTAGGATGAGAGCTGTGAAGCAGGTCATAAGATTTAGCTAAAACTGTCATGTAGTGTGGAGTGTTATTAGGGTTTGCTTTGTATACTTGGCTTCTGTTTCTAGTTTGTGACAGATGGCTTAGTCTTGCAGAGTTAAGAAAACAAAACTAAAGGGATTTGGATTCTATTGTTTCATATTTATGCAATTCCAGTGTACAGGGCTCAATTCTGGCTGCAGTAACATGAATATGCAATCATTTAAGAATTTATAGGGAACCAGAATTAATTTTTGGAGTCTGCATCATTGGGTGATTCTCAGTAAAGTAAGGACAGCCAAAATAAAGGAAAATATATTTCATTTCATATTGATCACAATTTGAGTTTGTATACCTCAGCATTTAAACATATTTGTTCACTGTACAAACAAAAATCTTGAATTTTTGGAGCCCCTGTGATGGGTTGAGGCAGTAATATTTCCATTCCTATGCTCTTCTGAGACTGTAATTATACTGTAAAATCACTATTCCTTTGGTCTTGGTCTTAGTTGACTGCCCAAGTCAGTCAAAATCCATGCCAGCTGTGCTTGATTGTTGTTCCCTATAGTTCTTGAAGATCGAGTATTGACTAGAATTAGCAAGATTGGAAAAGAGTGTTTTCCTGCTTGATTTCTCCTCCGATGACACAGTCCTAGAATAAATGCCCAAGAAGTGTGGGAGAAGGAGAACTGTTCCTCTTGTGTACACTCTTGCAGTATCTGTTTCAGAATGCCTTTTCTTTGTCACCTTCCAGGCATATAGCAGTATTTCCTTGCAAGATGAAAATACTCCCTCAGTTCATTTTCAATTCCCGTGACCCAATAGTGATGGGTGTCGTCGTGGAGGCCGGCCAGGTGAAGCAGGGGACTCCCATGTGTGTACCTAGCAAAAACGTAAGTAAGCGCCTCTTCCCAGTGGGCGTTTGATCCACCTGGTAGTTCCTGGGCCGAGGCACCAGGGAACGCTTGCATGCCATTCCCCAGTGTACAGCGCTTTGGCAGGAGATGAGATTCAGACTTGTAATTCAGGTCTCTTTCCTGGTCATCTTACTGTTCTCTGCTTGAGCAACCTGGTCTAGTGGAAAGGTGTCCCTGCCTGTGGCGGGGCGGTTGGAACTAGATGATCTTTAAGGTCCCTTCCAACCCAAACCATTCTACGATTCTATGGAGCAGAGATGAGTCCTGTAGTGGGGCACAGCCTCCTGACTGCTGCAGGACCCTGCCAGGAAGCATGGCCAGAGGGTATCTGCCAGTCAACCTCCCTCCTTCCCCCGCTGCAATTTCTGTATTGTGATGTAAAGTAATGAGGAAATTGTCATTCCTGGTAGCTAATAAGGGGGGGAAGCCAACTTCTGACACTTTAAGGGATAACGAATTGATATCGCGATGGCTACAGATGGAACTACGGATGGTTTGATGTCGCTCCCCTTTTCAGTACAATGAGCTTCCAGTGCAGCAGGTACTGCTTTGCCAGTTCCGAGGCGGCTGCTCCGGCAGCGCAGTACGTCAAACAAGCAAGTCTGTCTATATAAACAGGGATTGAGAGAAGAGTCTGTGCACAGAGGTTTTGTCGATGTGTATTACAGCTTCTTCATTGTATTACAGTTTGTTGAAATTGGAATAGTTACAAGTATTGAAATAAACCATAAGCCAGTGGAAGTTGCAAAAAAAGGCCAAGAAGTTTGTGTTAAAATAGAACCTATTCCCGGCGAATCACCTAAAATGTATGGACGACATTTTGAAGCAACAGATATCCTCGTCAGTAAGGTAAAAGCAATCCGCGTTTTTGGAGAGGGCTTCTGACGTAGTGGTAGCTCGTGCGAAGTGGCAACGTTGCGTGAAGCCTGAAAAACGTACACTAGGGACTTTCCATCAGAGGCCAACAGGCACTTGGAACGGTTCATGTGTGGCGTTGTTCAGCCGTGTCTCTCTGTAGCCTTGTTTTGAGATTTGTACTAGTGCCCCTCGAGGATGGAAGGAAGGATGTACTGCAGCTAAAAACACCTCCCAGCTTACTGCGCCCGAGAGGGTAAAACGCTAAATGAGCTGTTTGCGCACTGTTGTATGTGGCTGGTGCGCAGAGCAGCTTAGCAGTGCGCCACGGTGTTACAGCATTTGCCTAGTTTTGAAATTGTGCAATGAACAGAGATACTTGATCCGATTCTGGAGCGCTGGGATTCCATGAGGAGACGATGCCTTGCACAGTTTTCTGCTGTCAGAGGCAAAGCCACAGCTCTCCACACCCCTAACTGCTTTAGTGACCATGTCGTAAGGCACCCCCTGCCACACACACACGCTGGGTGCATGTACCCACGAATGGGGGGTGAGTAGCCACAGGGGCTTTGCAGATGGAGACGCAGGGGCTGGGAGGTGGTGCTGGTGCCGTGGGCCCTGGGGAAGCGGGAGCTCCTCTCTGGTCACAGGCTCCTGCCTTACCGCGCAAGGCACGAGATGCTCTGGGCTGCTGCGGTCTCTGAAGACCAGGTAAGGGACGTGAGGAGAAAAGAAGGGAAACAAATGGGATGGGTCATGCAGCAGATCAGTGGCAAAACTGGGATTAAAAGGAGCTTTCCTGCCGTGCACACGGCTGCCCTTTCTTCAGATTAATTGCTTCCCATGCTCTAAAAGTTGCCATTATTAATACGCACGTGTATGTTTCTGATGGGTTTGTCTTGTGTGTGTATTACAGATCAGTCGTCAGTCCATCGATGCTCTGAAGGACTGGTTCAGGGATGAAATGCAGAAGTCTGACTGGCAGCTTATAGTAGAGCTGAAGAAAGTGTTTGAAATCATCTAGATAACTTTTTGCAGCAATGGGGAGGCAGGAATAAATGCGCTGTTCCTGTTCTAAAAGTTACCAACAGCGTCCTGTGTTGAAGACAGTGTTGGATATATGTTTGGGAGGAAAATATGTGGATAAAATGTTTTCCATGAGAAACCAAGAAATTTACACTGGTTTGACAGTGGTCAATTTACATGTTCCCGTGGTTCCAATGTGCCTGTTCACCTCTCCTACTGCCCTTCCTAATACTGGCTGCTGTTTTAAAGTTTGCCCTTCCTTCTCTTACACCTTCCTTCCACCCTTTTTCCCCCTCCCTCCCTCCAAAATAAAAATAAAATAAATTGAATTTTTATTACAGAACTAAAGCTCTTTCACTTTTATACTGATGAGATCAGTACTGCAGTATTTGATTAACCAGGCTTCTGCAGACTTTGTGATTCTTGGGACACTTTTGATGTAAGAAATACTTCTTTATTTATGCGTACCTCTTCCCCTGACTCTCTTTTCCAACATTCTTCTGCTTTGTGCCTATAGAAATTTTTTTAAATAGAAAATTAGGCAATTGGATATTTCTGTATTTGCTTTGTGTGAAACGATGATGTAAAGCATAGCTGGCCGCCTTTTACTGCTTGTACAGTTCATGAAAGTCGACCTGTAATCATTATAACGCAGAGCCGCAAATAAAGGAGATGGACATCGTAGCCCACTTGTTTTACAGTTTGCTTCAGTAAACAAAGTGTCACTTCACAGGCTGTGACAGAGGTGGAAATGCCAGGTGGAGGCTCCCCTCTCTGGGCTTGGCGAAGTAGCGGAGGCGCGTTACAGCAAAGGCGTTTCTTCCTCTGGCTTCACTTCCCATTGCAGAGCACGCACCGCGCGTGGTGGTGACGATCTCAGTGGCTCGTGTCTCACACCGTGTTCCCGAAGCACTGGAGTCGCACACTGGGTGTTTAGCAAGTCACAACTCCCAGAAGGGCGCTGCTGGGAGGAGCTGAGAGGTGGCATCTCTTCTCCATCTGTGGCTCAGAGTTGTGGTAAGCACCTGCAAAACGGTTGTCTGCAAGTGAGCGGTGGCGTTGGATGCTGCGTCAGAGCTGTGGAGTCATCTGACACCGTGGGACCGAACCAGCTCAGAAGGCATTTGCTTGATGATGTCTGCGATGACCAGGAGTCGGTCTGTAATCCCAGCATTTTCCTACCCTTCCTTCCCCTCTGGTTCCCTGTTTAGGATGACAGTGTGGTGTAGCCCTCAGCAGGTAGTCTCCTGGTAACTTACAGCTCGTGCTGAGAGGAGCTACACAAACACTTTTCAAAAGCACAAGCTGAAACAAAAATCAATAATGATCTTTCATGTAGCTGAGAGTTTTAGTATTTAAAATATCGACAAGAATTTAACTTGCAATAAGCAGTTTGATCAGATTTCTTCTGTCACTTAGATTACTTTTTTTTTTTTAAAATCTGAGTTTTGTAATTGGGATTGTGCAGACTCCGTTACAAAGGAACACAATAACTTCCCTCCTTTGGCAATGGAATGTAACCGACTGGAATTTTTTTGGTTTGTTAGACTAAACTTGCCATTGAAAAGGACCTTTTCAGTGTGGTTGCCGCGTGGTGCAAATTCACATCGCTGGTTTAGAATAGAACGATCACAGAGAGGAGACTGCATTTAATTGTTAAAATTTTCTTTTGGAAACTATGCAATCATGAAAACTACACTAATAAAAGAAGTTCTTAAGAACCCAGATGTCAAACACTGTGGTTTTGATGTATTCTTGATTGTTTCCTAAAATGTGGAAGGGTGTTCTTCCCACAGGTAAAAACTCTGGGAAAAGTTTTTGCAGGTTGCTGTTGTGGAACTTAATATACCTTCACTAAAAGGCTTTAAAGAAGCAGGTAGCTGTTGAAGATAAGATTCAAGGGCTTGAAGCAGGGATCATTACGGGAGAATGAAAATACAATTACAAAAAGCCTTACTCAGTTAAGTAATGCTTTGAGTCCTTTTTTAAAAAAAGATGCTAGTTTCAAGCATGTCTTGAGCAGCACTCGCAAAACCAGAGTGCTGTACCTGAAACCTACTGCTAACATACTTAAGCGCTTGAGTTTCAGCAACTATCTTCCTTTATGGGGAAGAGTGAGGGCAGTTTTCTTAAATGGGGGAAAAAAGAAAAAGGCAGCTTCAAAAGCAACCACTCAAGGGGCTCTGAAAGACCCAAACTAGAAACTAGTGGAAACCTTGACAACTTGATTTGGATAAGGTCCCTCTCTCTCTGTAGATACATATCTAGAACTAGATGCAGTTACATAGGTACCTACAAGCTAACGTGAGCTGGAAAAAACAGTCTTAACTTACCACAGCCTGGCTGAGGCTGTAAGGGACCTCCTGCAGTCACCAAGTCTAACCTGCCTCCCTCCCCTGCTCATGGGAGGGGCAGTCAGAGCAGGCTGCCCAGGGCTGTGCCTGGTTGGGTTTTGAGCATCTCCAGTGATGGAGCATCCACAACTCCCACGGACAACTTGTTCCAAGGGGTGTGTGTGTGGGGTGTGGTTAAAAGGAATGTTTTGTACCAGTTAGTGCCCATTGCCTTGTGCCCTTTCACTTGATGCCACAGAGGAGTCTCTGTCTTCCTCACTCCTCCATCAGGTGTTTATACACATGGGCACAATCACCCCCCAGCAGCCTTCTCTTCTCCAGGCTGAACAGCCCCATCTCTCTCAGCCTCTCCTTGTATTACGAGAGAAGCTCCACTCCCTTAAGCAACTTTGTGGCCCCGTGTTGGAGTCGCTCTGTATGTCTGAATCTCTCTTGTACTGAGGAGCCCAGAACTGGACCCAGCACTCCAGGTGTGCCTCACCAGTGCTAAGCAGAGGGGAACAATTATCTCCTCCATTGACCTGCTGGTGACATTCTTCCCCATGCAGCCTGGGAGGCTGTTGACTGCCTTTGCTGTGGGGGAGCCTTACTGGCTCAAGCGACCCACAAGGCCTTATCTGTAGAGCTACTTTCTAGCCCATTGGCCCCCAGTGCCTGTGGGGGTTCCTCCCTGGGTGCAGAACTTTGCACTTCTCCTTGTTGACCTTCATGAAGTTCACCCCCAGTCCATTTCTCTGGCCTGCTGGTCTCTAGATGCAGCACAGCCATCTTGTGTCATCAGCAGACTTGCCAAGGACACACTCTGCCCCATTATCCAGGTCATTAATGAAGGTGGTGTTGAACAGGATTGGACCTGGTACTGATGGTGTAGGACTGACCTCTAACAGGACTTTGTGCCACTGATCAGCATGCCCAGGGCCTGCCCGCCCAGGTAGTTTCCAATCCACATGTGCCTCTCTCGTGCTCTAGCCTGTACGTCATCAGCTTGTCTGAGGACATTACAGGAGCTATTATGAAAAGCCATACTAAATTCAAAGGGAACATCTACTGCCCTTCCCTTATCCACCACCTTGTTGTAGAAGGCTGCCAGGCTGGTACCTCTCCCAGCGTCTGTTACAAGGGAAGCTGAGGGCACAACCAAAAGCTAAAAAATGCTGTCGCTGCTGTAACCTGTGCTGCAGCCAGTGAAGTGAGTGCAGCACGTTCCCTGCTCTAGCTGTACTGTCAGCTGCAGCTCACCTGAGCGCAGCAGCTCCTGTGCTAGTGGAGATGCTTCCAGCTAAGCTGGTGGTGCAAATCCTGCTCCAGGGCTCACTCCAGTTTGCATTCCAGCTTTCAATTCCACAGTCAGGTGGGCCCACACCCACCCACGCTTCTGTGGGGTACTTCTGACTTCCCCCCGCTCCATCATTTCTTCAAAAAAATAAAGAGATTTTTCTCCCCCCCTGGGTCTTCTTCAAGTGGTTGTCATTCTTTCCAGGCACCTGAACAGCCTCGCTTCTACCTCTTGGGGCAAATATGACTATATGAGGCTGGTGTACATCTGGAAAAAGCAGACTTGCCCCAAACACAAACTGTAGAGATGCAAGCACACCCCTCCTGAGCATGGACACAGACAGGGCTATTTATTGCACTTCTGCTACTCACTAGAACCTGTTTTGTTACGTTGCATAAAGGAAACGCATGTCACAGGCTGGGGAGAACGATGGTATTTTAAGAGTGGAATGTGGCTCTGTCCCGAGTAGGAGCAATGCAGAAGACCGATAGAGGCCTAAACAGTGCTCCATGTCAGCTACTCCCTAGCTCCTTTACAGTGCTGCTTTTGGGTGACTGTTTAAAGATCTCCGTTTGTTTCCCTCCACCAGCACACATCTCTCGCGGTAACTACACCTGACTACACAGAGCTCAGAGAGCGCTTGCGCTCCAGCTAACACCGTGTGTGTGCTTTAGGAGTGGCCGGGTCACGCTGGTTTCTGTCTTTGAAGGATGAAACAGAAAATGAAGTAATATTCTTCCCTCAGCTTAAAATCTGTAATGAAGTCAGCGGAGAAGAAACAAAAAGCAGCCAGGTGAATGTAGAGCAGTCTCCTGCGCGTGGTGAGGCAGCGTCACTGTGTAAAATGTGAAATGAATCAAAGCTGCAGCTTTAATCAAAGGGGTTAGATACATTCAAACTGAAGCATCACAAAATAGAATCAGTACAAAAATATACATACAGTTCTTTATTAAACAACTGTAAACACTTCACTGTAAAAATCCATAAAACTTTATAAACAAACATTTTGTAAATAGATTCTATACTACAATAAAAGAATTTTAACACAATTATTTACATGCAATACTGACAAATTTGGCACTTTCTGAAAAGAAATGTACAAAACACTTTGTTGTTGTTTAAAAAGAAATTTGAAATTATAAAAACTCAGGGCATTACTATCATGCACTTTGCAAATACCTCACAAGCACTTATGGCACAGCTAGCAGAGAGCTCCAGGCTCTCATCAAGCTCTTTACTACAAGTTCAGATAACTTTTAATGTGCTTCCGTAAGTTTGTTGTAAAACTACCTGAACATTGTCAAGAATGAAGTCAAATGCCATATTCCAAACTGATTCCACAGACGACTGCATTAACCTGAAGGGGAAAAGGAAGAAGAGGGAGAAAATTACCATTACAGAACCAGTCCTTTCTACAATAACTTTTGGTTTTCATACTGGAGAACAACATCACAGCAGTTCACTATGAATGGTATTTTGCTTTGATCTCGGTGAAGCCCTACCTCTTCAAATACACCAAGTCTTACGTAACACCACAGATTCCTCTGCTATTCAGTGGTGAAACCTTTGATGTGAGCAGTGCCACACCGGCTAGTAAATGTTAGCATTTTGCAGTGGTTGTAAGCCTGCCATCAAAGCGGTGACCTTCTACCAACTTCATACTGAAGAAGCAGAAACGGCAAGCTTCTGGATCCTGATCTTTCCTCATCACAAGACACACATGCTACTTTTTTCTTCCAACAAATACCAAGGGTGATTAAGACATTTAAATAATAGGTTTTGGGGGCACTATATTGTATTTACTGCTAAAAATGGAACCAAATCATGGAAGCCCACAGAGAGCTATGAGTTACCTCTATTATTCAGCTGCTACTAGAAGCAAATGCCCAAGGAAAACAAAGCAGTTCTGTACTCTCAAAATCCCCTTCTAGATCACTATTACAGGAGAGCAGAGGGCTCCTACACTTACAGTTTTGGAAGACCTAACATCAGTATCATACGGACATTCAACTCCTGATTCCTTGTCCTACGCCTCTTACCAGGCTTTGGTGCTGAGCTGCCTGATGGGTTAAACCACAACACTCCTTTTTGGTGCCCAACGTGGGGCACCAAGTGTTGAGATAATGACAGATCTGACCAGAGTGTGTTAAAACAAATCTGTTGTAAGCATTCATTATACTAGTTTAATAGTCACTGGTCACAGTGTTGATTTATTTGCTCTCACAGTTGTTGTGCTTGTTCTCAGAATTGTGTTATGGAACACCTCACTTGCTGTACATGCTCCCTGTTGTGCTGTTTATCACCTCTGGGGCTGGATTAAGGCTATCATTCTGCTGTACTGAGCAGCACTGGCTTACGACACGATAAAATTACTGGTTGACAGACTAATGTGGTATTTGTACTCAGCATTGCTGTTATCTCTGTACTTTTCAAAAATGACCTATTTTAACAGCTGAACTTCTCCCCCCCCCCCCCCCCCGCCCTGCCCCCCCCTCCCCAGTTTTTGAATAAAATTTAAGCTTAAAATATTTACACTCATCAATGGAATGTCTAATGGGCTTGTGGCCTCACACTGAAGCATCTACTGCATAAATTCTAACAAAAATAGTCTAAATGTCACAAATATTAGCAATTAAGCTACCTTTTCATGTACTTAACAACCAGATCTAACTTTTCCAAATCTTTTTCTTCTATTAGATCAGTACAATACTTCACAACCTGTAGAATGTCTTCTTCCATAGGATCTGTAATAAAAAATAAAGGGAGAACTTTTCTCTACGTATACTTAGAATATAGAATATATTCTTAGAATATAGAATAATTGGAATGTAATAGAAAGAAATTCTGCAGTGTTAGCGCATCAGGGGCCAATCTGACAATTGCTGTATTCCCGTACCTCCCCCCAACATCAGAAGTTGTGTACATAAAAGGACTGCAAGGTCCTGAAATATCTGTCTCGTAGACCTCTTCTTTTTCTTCAGTAAGAACAAATGACAGCCAAGCTATTATTAATGAAAGGGAAAAGAAGTAGGGATTTAGAATGGAATGGCTGTTTTGAAACTCTTAGAAGAACAGTAATGGCCAGGGCACAAAGCATCTTGCAGGTCAGATTTCCCAACAAATTAAGGCATTGCTAATTGTTTGACATAATGTTAAAATTCAAATCAGGATTTAGCAATGGTATTACACTTCTGCACTTTATTCTAGAGTTCTTTCCAGCAGTTATTTTGAAAAAAAATGCATTTCTTTGCCTCTAAAAAGAACATCTTCATAAAAGAGGAATTTCCGTTCAATAGCTTTCATCCTAGTGCTTGTATCCTGTTGGACAAAACAAGGAAAACCTCCCACGCAAGTGACATCAAGGCATAAGAAAAGGGCCTGACAAATGGGTTGAAGAGAGAGCAGGTTAAGCCACAAACAGGAGCTGGCAAAAACACAGAATAACAACTGAGTAGGAAGAATCAAGTTACTCCCAAGATTGTAAGGCAGCAAGACTGCAAGATTACTGTGAAAAATAACCAGTGAAAGGAAGAAGTGAAGGAAGAAGGAAGAAAGTACAAAAAGCCTACTAAAAAAATAGTTCTCCTTGTGGTGCATGCAAGATTACCACTAGCGTGACATCCTGTACCTGAAATAGTTGTAATCCATTCTTTCAACAACGTCTTTACATCATTGAATTCCACAGCTCCAGCTAGGTTGGGTGCTTGTGGCCTAAATGAACCAGGCTGCTGTTCAGTCTGCAGAGCTGAAGGGCCTGAGGAATCTGAAGTCGATAGAACTGCTTCTGGCTGTTCCAAACAAAGGTTGACAATGCTCAGTCTGACAAATATGGTAACACCATATATACACATAGATTAGCGTCTAGTAAAGAATGCAGTAAAGAAAACAAGCTGCATTTGTGAACATGGACTAAGTCTAAAGAAACAGATATGGCTTTACTGAAAACTGTTAGTGTTAAAATTACCTGAGCTGCTGCTCCTTCCTGTTTCAAGAAACCATCTATTAGCTTCTGTGGGCTTCCAGATGTAGCCTGCATGTTTTTTGCAGGGCTACCAATGAGTTTGTTTTTCAAAGGACTCTGAATCTTTTTTACAGGACTGACTGGATTTTTTTTCCTGATCTTTTTCTTATTTTTCATTGTTGCATGCTTCAGGTGTAGGAAAGGATTTTTTGATACTGAAAAACACAGGAATAGTCAGTGGTTGATACATTTAAAATTTAACACTTTTCCATTGAAAGGGGGACTCTGTATTCTCCATAAAAATCTATGGATCAATTGGGAGAACATAACCTAGATAAAGTGACTTTAACACTCACATGCCATTCCAGATATGGGCCATGTTATATCTCTTTGAAAAGCACTGCTAGACATTAGTGTACTCAGAGGATACTCAACTATTCATAAGCCTTTTAATAACAAGCATTTCAGTGCTTGAATATGAGCAGCTGGTGAAATCTGAAGCCTACTGGATAAATTGCTTTGCCTCAGTCAGAGCACTGTCCCACCTAGATACCAGCTAAGACTTCCCACCAGTGGTTATCAGCGAAACCAGCAGTGAAAAGCCCCCCCAACTGCTTTTATTGTGGTTCATCAAGGAAACCGCTCTCGTTCCATCATGCTAACGGATCTGCATTAGTCCACTGACTATGAAATCAAGGTTTCATTATAATAATGCAGTATTTAACTGGCAATGAACCCAGTGACATTTCCAACTTATGAGAAAGCATGTTCATAGGGAATTAATCTTATTTCTACTGATTATAAAAAGGAGACCTGGGTGATGAGCTCAGAGTGAAACCATCTGACTATCAGACATATGGTGAGATGTATCATATCCCTAGTTGCCTGAAACCCATACCAAGTGCTATGGGTTTCAGGGAACCATGAGAATGCTATCTGAACATAGTTTAACTAACTTAGGTTCTGAAGATGCAATACTTTACATCACAAGGCATATCAAGTTTAGATTCCACTCTGCAAACATATGGACATGGGTAAGTTTAGTGTCACAGTCCCCATGAATTGAATTAATTACCCATTTAAGTAAAGCTAGGCATCTGTTTGCAAAATGAGACCACAGCTGGTTGTAACTGACAGTCTGTCAAAAATAAATACAGAAATTCGATTTAACACAGGATCTTCAGAGAAGCTTTAGTTACATTTTCCAGTTTGTTATTTAGGGTTGCATAACTCTTTGAATAGTAAACAACTCCTATACAAAATTACTGTACAACTATATATACTCACCAAAAGTGTTGCCAGGTTGCTGCTCTGACTGCTTTTGCCTTTGATCATATGCATCTTTCAGCTCTGCTTGCAACTCAGCAGGTAGTGCAGCAAAAACCTCAGGGTCCACCTGAACAGTAACAAAAGATTCATTTGATTATTTACCAGCGAGCAACACTGCTTGCTTTCCTCTAGGTCACTCACATGAGAAAGGTATTTACATTTTATGCCAAGCAAAAATAAATGAGATATAACTGAAATACTGTAAAATATGTTGTACATTTTCTTCATGTACTTCAGCTTGTAAAAAACATAAAGTTTTCCATTTAATATTACTCTACATTTATTATTTTATAAAATTACTATTTATGGGCCTATAATACACTAACCACCTTTTATCCACCACTGTCTTTATTCACCTACTGATACATAGTACAGCTATATTAACAGCACAATTAAGCCTAACACACGAGAACACCTCCTTCAAATTTCCAAACTCAGGCACCGTGACAATCAGACTTTTGTTCCTCCTTTTCTTTTGATACTTCTATTGCCTGGAAGCTGCTACACTCCTCAAACAAAATACGCTTGGACATAGTCTTGCTTCTTTAAGGATGAGAAACGCAAGTACAGCTACTCCATATTTTGAACTAGCACAAAAGCGTTTTAATTTCTTTCTCCCACAGTCGTTCACCCCTCGTTCGACCCATAAAAATGCAGTCCCTTCCAACCGTCCTAGGGGCTTGAACTCTAGACAGGAAATAATTTGTTGCCAATTGCCATACACACTCACATGGACAGAACAAAATTTAATGTATTATCAGTTATCTTTCCTCTGAAGGAGCAAATTAGTGATAGACTAGTCACGTATTCTGAGCTTCCCAATATTATTGGGCAGTGTTTTCAGCTCATCATCTGCAAAATCTAATTCAAAAAAGCAAACCTATCATTTAGAGGATTAAATCTGCCCAGTGGGAGAGTGCCCTTCATTTCAGTGGTAAAATTCGGAGATGTGCACAAACAAAAAAAGTTTACTCTAAACTACTATTACTATTCTAAGGGCACAATACAATTTCTACCATTATCTGAGATGATACTGTATTTATTATATGTCAGTATGCATATACATTAAAAGTTACCTCTTATTTTCAATAAAGATTTGATCTTTATTTTGAACCAAAATATGTATGTTACGTCAGGAAGGTAGGTTGTGCTATTCACGCATATGATGTCTAAATTATATAGATAATAAACATGAACACGATCCCACAGGTAAAACTCATCAATTTAGCACAACATTTTTTCTGTTTTAGAATTCCATGTGCCAACACAAATTTTTCACCACACAAAATATGCACTAATTAAAGGAGGAAATGGGAACAACCCTGACCTCAATTACTGCATACATTGCACAGAACAAAGCATTGTAGTGGAGTGTAGCCAATTAAATCCAGAGGCTTAAGTTATTTTTTAAATATAAATTTTATTTAATAAAACTATTTTAAAAAGGTTAGTATTCTCTGGTTAAGCACTCGAGAGTCAGGAATTTGGGAGGCCCTGAATTAACGCTGTTTTTTGTGTACACCACGTTCATGCAGAAATAATGCAGTACGGGGAACTGGACGTGTTTTTGTTATTCCCCCTATCATTGCCCTCTGAAAGTGTAACGTGAAAATTCAGTTAGAAGAACCATCAGTCAAGTTCATATAAATTCTACACTAATTAATTGGAGTTTGGGGTAATTTACTGTACAGCCAGAGTGTCCTAAAACAGCTTTCACACAGCTGTATCACATTCAC
Organism: Nyctibius grandis; assembly: GCF_013368605.1. Lineage (NCBI taxonomy): Eukaryota > Metazoa > Chordata > Aves > Nyctibiiformes > Nyctibiidae > Nyctibius > Nyctibius grandis. Next base: position 51,563,400 of record NC_090659.1, read on the forward strand.
ATTATGGAGAACCTTGATTTTATAAATTCATGTATTACCTCAGCATACAGCTATCAGTGTTTTTGATGTGCTGTATAAATTTCTTTAGAAGGAATCCATACCATGATAAGACAACGTAAGGATGAGGTACAGATTTGCCGCCAGTAATTAACTCCACTACTACAAATGCCATTCATTTCTAGGCATCTGTAATCTTTACTTCTTGCATCCTATGCTTTTACCGGATTCAGCTGCTACAGAGATTCTTCTAAATTTTAAGATTACTTCAGCAGCTGATGGAAATGCATGCAACCTATCTGGATTCTTTTTATGGGAGAACCTTACCCAACAAAGGACATTTTCCATGTTTTCTAGTGAATAAATCACTATCAGACAATTAACTTGGCACCTGGTCATAAAAACACAGTTCAGACAAAAGAAATGAAGGGTTGAAAACCAAACCTCATTAAGCTACAAAAAGATGGCATGGCATCATTTATACTTGCTGAGTTGATGTAGCTGAAGTACTCAATCTGGAGTGGCTTGCAACCTTTCTATACCTGAAACCTATTACCACTTAATTCACTGCATCATTTGAAAGAAAGTAATCTTAAATGTTTGTGTGCACTCACATAATATACACTCCCACAGAGACTTTAGCAATAAAAAAAATTGTGTCAAACTACATTTAGACAAAAACGATGTTTTTGCATTAAGATCATATTTGATTTAACACAGAAAAAAATCCTCCCGTATTAGTGAACTGGTTTTAGCATTTTTTTCACCAAGCCTAAGGAAGCTATTCAACCGTACTATTCTAGGTATTAAACTTGGACCTAACTCAGAAAATGAAATGTAAATTTTAGTTCTCTTTTTGCCAATAAAGCAAGCTGAATAGCTTTCAGGAGAAAATCTGGAGTACAAGCACAAGGCATTCTAAAATAGATAGTATGGATATCCCTGAAAAATAAATAGGAAGTACCCAATTCTTCTTGAACTACATCTGCAAACAAATAGGCTGCTCTGCTAAGCTGATGTTTTTTGATCTTATAACAGGGTCACAAAGTACACTAGGAGATAGAGACAGGAAGACCAGTGCATTTGCATGTGTAAATTAGGTATTTCTAAGACAATTTCAAGAAGTAATACTGTTATTAAAAAAACCCAATCAATTCTCATCTACCTAATTAATAGATAGATAAAGCACAAATACAAACTAAATGTAATTTTTATAGAAAGCCACATGCTGCTAAAATTTACCCTGAAAAAGAGTACTCAGTGGTAAAACACGTGTGGAGGGATGTACTTTAAAGCACAGCGTGATTTAACACACAAGCCCAAGATAAACTCTGGCCTATGAATGAATGTAACTACATAATTTAAAACAGCTTAGGTATGGAGAGTTCATATACTATTCGCACAATATCTCCACAGGGGAAACCCAACTTTGCAGTTCAGGAATGAAAACTGACACAAATGTTTGTGAACCAATGAATTTGAATCAAAGTGAAGAAATTTTTAGTAGTAGAATAGACTACACACCTTCTAAATAACAATTACGCATTAATTACTATTCATTGAAAACGGATCAGGAATTTTATCTAATTTTCTCTGGATTCTTTGTCAGCTAAGCACCATTATGCCTTAGAAACAGCAACAAATAACTCTCTATAAATCTGATTAGGTGGTATCACTTCGTTTGAGAACAGCAATGGAGCAACGGCACAGCAAATAGAAAAATAAAAATACTGCTCTATTTTAAATGATGCACATGCAAGATATCTCTGGGTAAACCAATCTTTGATTTTTTATTTTTTTTTTACATTTCTTCAGCACCCTCTTGGATTGAAGTGTGGAATATCATTAGAAGCATCATAACTGCTACCTGCTCCCCATTCAGGCCCCTATTTTGAGAAACAACTTTGCACTTTCTTCATCCTGGACATGCTGTATATGAGCTCACTTAAAAATTACAGAGACATGCACGATCTTAGTCATGCCTGCCTTTCTCCCAGGAATGTGATATAAACAATCACATCTACAGAAGCTAGTAGAGAATGGCTTTACACCATCAAAACATCCACTTAAACAGAGCGAGTCTCCTGTGACTAGCTAAGCAGATTTTAGGACTGCTTCAGACTTATGGTGCAGTGTAACTCAGCTGCAATGCAGAAAAAAGGCTATTTACACACTGGATTGCAAAGCAAAGTATAAATGAGGAGGTTTTACATTAAACAACAGCAAAAACATAGGCATACTGATGACTATAAATCTTTAATAAATACTATCATACTATGTTTGTGATAGATCAAGTAACATTTGAAAGCAGACTTTTAAAAGATATTAAAGGGCTACAAATAATTTTGGAAAGTCACAGATTCTAGTAATACTGTCTCAAGAAAAAGCTATTAACTCTTCCTGTAGGTGGAAAGGTGATGTTTATTGTTACTCTGCAAACATCCTACCTGTGAGAAAGCTGGCAAGGCTATTACATTAATTCCCGTATTGGTATTTGGTTCTTGGAGCTCTGGTAGTTGTAAAAGCACTGTTCCAACTGGCTGTGACAGAAGTGCAGTGTTACATCCATTTATTGGCTCTTTTTTGCTATCTCCGTAACTCTCTCCTTGTTGAATGGTGTATATTTGCTCTACTTGTTCTCGGAGATCTGGTGGCAGAGCTTCCAGCACAGACTTATCTAGCTACAAATATAAAAAAGCTTTTAGATTTTTCTGAGGAGTAGATAACAAGAGTTCATTTTAATCAAAAATTAGTTCTACAGTTCTTAAATTTTAGAAAAAAAATCATTTTAATCTGTGTATGCAAACATACTGAAGAACTTGGCAGTTACACTCTGCAGCAACAAAATGTAAAAAAATCGATTAAGACTAAGTAGTTCAGTAAATATGAATGCTCAGTTTTATCTTTTCACAATGTTCAGTGTTCTCATCACAAATCATATATAACATTTCCTCTACAACTACTTAGTGATAAGGAAACTCAAATTCTGAGTTCAAATTATATAGGCAACATGTTGATATGAATACTAAATTGGTGCCTGGTACAAAGCAGTAAGCAATTAATTTCTTTCTTTAAATAGTTCTAGGATACATGTTACTAATTTACTTTAATGGTATTACGTATGTTTGCATACTGTCAGACTCTTGTCATAGATTTGATAATGAAATAAGCTTTAGATTCACATTTTTGCTTGCTGTAACTGCTACTTAACCATCAATTACCGACTTGAAACAACTGAAATGACCCCTTAGTGCCTAAAAGTTGCTGTATACAATGACAGCTGCACAAGTGACAGAATGAATATAACTGCTAAGCAGATGTACAGCATCATTTTTCTCACAGGTAAAATCTGAGTAAAACCATGTAGATACATGCCAATGTTTGCCTTGAAGTTCTGCTAAATGAGACTCCATAGCAGTGTTAGAAAACTGTATCTTTTACCTTTAAGAAGAAAATTTGAAGTTTGTGACCAGATTCCAGATTTACAGAGAAGAACTACAAGTATCTATGAAAAGCTACTTGGCTTATGGTAACTGAGAGGTTTTGATGGAAGTTGTCTGTATTATTAATCTCTTCAGTTATTCTTCTGCATTCTGTTTGTGTTCCCGCAATTCCAGATTTGCTATGTATATACCTCTATAAACATTTTCTGGAAATCCTGGGTGTAAAGTATCTTGCTGTTGCTTTCCTAGCACACAGTACACAAACAGCAGTATGGGACTAACTCTCACCACTCCTTCCCTGTACCGAATTCCGTATTATATTCCATATCACAACATGGTTATAAAGCAGAAGGAAAGATGAGCATACTGTGCCATAAGGCCACCAAAGCTTTAGGAAGCCTACTGCACAGCCAGTGCATTTTTTCTTGTTAGTACGTATTCCTCCTATAGCAGAATCTGAGTGTATGGAGCCTCACATTGTTCAGTCAAGTTTCTTTTAGATCCTGAGCTAGCTTGGGTATTACATTACAGAAAAAAGTTTTCTGCCAAAACCATAATTTGCTTCTAAAAATGTATAAATATTTGGGAAAGCTGTTAACAGAACATCAACAAATGCTTTTACAGATTTAAATTACAGAAATTAAAATTACAGATTTTTACATAAAAGCATGTAAATCTGCTTATACCTAAAATACCTACAGAATTCAGTGCAGCTTGCTCATAGCAGACCCTTCTAACAGATGTCCGCTTGAATAACATGTGGGGTGCAAATAAGGAAGCTCTTCCTTTGTTAAATGCACAAAAAAAACCCAAACCACAGAGAAATATTTTACTTAAATAAAGACTGTCCTCCTCTCATCTAAAAGGTGATATCCTGTAGAAATGTTAAGTATGCATCTTAGCTTCAATATTATTAGAAGCAAATTTGAAAAAAACACAGGAAGATGAATAATTAAATCTAAATACAAGTTTGCCATTCTTTTAGGCAGAAACTTAGAGCACACTCATTGTAGAAGTATATGAGGCAGTGTAAGCCTAGTTGCTGTTCAGTTCCTTCTCACTGACTAAAGCTTAAAGACAGATTTACAGTGTAATTTAAAGATTGGTATAGAATACATGACTTCAAAAAATTATGTGGAGAAGACTACCTGATTATCATTTATCGGCATCTGTGGCAAAGAATATTGCTGCCATAAAGAGCGATGGAAAACATGTAAAAGTTCTGTCTTCGTGAAAATGACACAAAGTACTTGTCAAAATTCTTCCTGAGTCACTCATCAGAGATAAAGCTAATCAGAAATAATTTTTAAGAGCTAACATAAGAAAAGAGAATTTACAAATCTGCATCGTGTCATAATCACATAAACATTGAGCATTAACTACAGAATGTGTCTGATTTCTCTGATGGAAGTCTTCCTAAAGTTTATTGTATGTTTTTTATAATTAGGCTCTGGGCTTTGATTATGAAAGATGGAAGATAATGTTTTTTTAATACTTCATTCTCGGCATCTTTTCCATTCCATTCCATTGCAATCCTTGGGAGGGGAAAAAGGTATTGGAAAATTAAATTTCTTTTCCTTGAATAAATATAATCTTTAAATGACTGCTTTTAAAAAATCCTTTTATTAAGACAAAGTACTTTTGCATCAATAACAGTTTCTTACTGTGCATTGTACTCTACTAGAGCTCTTTTTATTTTAAAAAAGTGTAAAGTAACTTTTGCTCTATCCAAATAAGACAAACAATTCCAAGTTATTACAATATATTGCAGATGTTTCATATTCTACGGTTTTACCTGGGAAGCAGATGGAACCTCAATACTCAAATTAAGCCTGGATTTTACGCTGATAGGAGAATGCACGCCATTCCATTTGACAGCAGACTCAGTGTTGTTAACGTTAGAGTTGAGACCAGATGTGAGATGGGTACCGCGAGATGGAAGAAGAGTGCAAGTTCTTGAATCAGAAGATATTTCAAGGTCCATAGCAGCCACAAATACTATGTATTTGAAAACAAAATAAAGAATGATCATCTAAAAGTTAAAAATACTCTGAAGATTCAAGATACAGTGAAGCTAATTTCCAGTTTTCTTTGCTAAATAATTTGTATGATATATAGCATAATTATAACACTTCCTATTTCAAAGTATCCTTTGTTACTATTAACTTTTAAAAAAGATTGGAATAATCCTATACAGAGTTTTATTTGTAGCATTTTCATTTGCAGCAGCAAAGCTCACTCTCAAAGAGTTCATGTTAAATAATTTGTACTGGTGTAATATTGAATGAGTATTCCAACAGGTTATCTATGTTGGAGCCCTTCAAAACTGATCATTATCACACATGCAAAGTACAAAGCTTACTGACCTTCCTTATGTTCTTCTTCTGAGCACTTTTTTGCTTTCTGAACATGAAAAAGATCAATAACTGAATGTGATCCACCAGGTAAGTGTCCAGATTGTACTGTTGAGTGAGCTGAAGTGGTTTTACTGATGGGAACTAACTGCTGTACCTGAATTCCAACCTAAATCCAAAACAAGAATACATTCATTTTATGAAGTTTAAAGAAAAATAAAAATCTGTAATGCTTTCATAATAGCATTGCCTTCTCTGAAATTGGCTGCCTACTGTGGGTAGGGGAGAGAACAAATAAAAGTATGTTGAAATACACATACATAGCCACTAAAAACATCCCAAACAAATCCCAGGGTTATCCAACACAATCCAACAACTAAGAAATTACAAAGATAATACCATCTTAACTTCTCTGAGATAGAAAAGTGCTGTCAACATGATCATGGAACAATGTGTTCATTATGAACTTTCTTAGACGCTAACAAATATAGAAGTACTGACCAGGAAGTGATTAGTATTAAATCTGGCTACCCGTACAAGAAAGGAACGTTTTTCCTGAGGTCAATCTATACTCAATCCATCACTTCAGTCTACAAATGAGAAAAATAATGTTGTTTCACTTCTAGACGTGGTTCTCTCAAAGTCTCAATGGACGAAAATACTTTGGTGAAAGCAGTCTTTATCAGATGAGGTGTTCCTCGTTTTGAAAGACATCCTCACTTTTCATTAACTTTTACATACCACATCAACAGGGGTTCAAAAACTGTGTCCACCTAAGAATGCATCAGTACATTGTGCAAGTTTACTGCTAATCCTCCATAATTATCGAGAAAAAACTCAACAATTAAAAAAAATTGTATGTAGGACTCAGAAAGCATGAAGGAGCTAGCGTATGTATTTCCACCAGGTCTTCTCATATAACTACACAGCAAGGATTTTGTTAAACAGTTTCTTAGTTGCAATTAATGGGACATTAATATATCATTGTAAAAAGTTTTTCTTTGCACTTTTATCTTTTTGCTTTGAAATACGTCTAGATTTGAGTTCTATAACTTAAAGAACCCTTTGGAATACTGTTCGCTGTGCTGTACAACAACCTCACCTTGTTTTTTTTTTGCCTTTTAGGACAAGCGTTTGAGTTAAAGTGTTATATGAAGTCTTCAGGACAAGTGAGTGGACTCATCTGCCCAAATGCAGGCACGAACAGCTAAGGATATCACTTTAGGACCTTTTCTAGATATTGAGAGAAAAAGGACACTTTACAGCATGACTCACCTCATGTATAAGCAAAGCTTAAGGGCACTAGCTCCAACACAGACATATGCATTGGAGGTGACTGAAGTCAGCTGAAAGGAATACGACTGAGGGACCTGGGATATATCTGCACTTTATTATATAATTTAGAACTGAATGGCCCCTCCAGAACTGAACAGAGCCACCTGGTCAGAAGTAGTACATGGTTTTGCAAAACCACATGTGCAACACCCAGGGGATACTAACTTTAAAGAACAATCCTCTAAAACAAAGGGCTAAAGAAATCAAGTGAAATAGAATGATGTAAGAAGTCAGGAAAGACAGCAAAGGAGACAGACAAGAAATTAGACAGGGAGAGGATGATAAATATTTCCTTAACACCAAGAAGAAACTCAAGCCATGGAGCTGACTTTGCAAGGCAACATTGTGAATCAAAACCCTACTTCTACATCTAGATGACCAATAAATGCAGGGTTTTTTTTAAAAAGCCTCTGTGCTCCATTGTAACAAATGGCTGATGCCAAAATTGTCTTATCATGGGTTCACATTGCTATGACAAAACCACTGAGATGAGCAACAGTCTTCTAAAATAAACCATGATTCAAAAGAGCCAGCAATTCACCTTCAAACAAAGGCCAAACCAAGGCCTGGTAACTTTTCTGGCTCTAAGACCTTCAATCTAGAGCAAAAACTCCTCTGATCTGTATCTTTGATTGGCATTACAAGCAGTATTTCTGTTAGTTACTTAACTTATAACTGTGCAAAAGTTTACACAATATTCTAAGACAAAATAAAATGTACATGTGCTAATAGAACTGTCGAAGATACAGTCTAACTTTGTTACCTCAGGCTGTTTTAAGTTGTGGATTAATCCACACCACAATAAAATTTTCTTTTTTTTTACATTTATGGCTCTGTAACCATGTTTTTCAAAGGTAAACATACAAGACATAATATGACGGCATTGCCTAATTTACATAAGCTTTGTATTATCTACACTTTTGCTTAAGTTTCGTTATCGTCTACCCTGGAGAACTGAAAATTCATGAAAGACAACAAAGAAGGCTGATAAAGAGAATAAATTCCAGTTTTCCCATTAACTCACCCCTCGCATATCTGATATGTTCAGTTTCATTGTGTGAAACATGTTCAGAGTTTCTTTCCCAATTACTTTTGCACTGTCTGTTGCATGGTCTAGAGTCACAGTCCTACAAAGAATAAAAAAGTATGGTTAAAAAGAAATCTGTTCCACAAATCCTAAAGACAACAACAATTCTGTATTTAGTCCACAGAAGACCCCAAAGAAAGACAGATCATAATTTCTTGGCATACAGAAACTGAACATTGATTTTTTGTTCTGTGGTTTCTTTTCAAAGGTAATTAGAACTAAGCATGTTCTACAGACAAAAAGCAGATTACTTACTAATTGAACATTCTCAGCGTGCAGTCCACGCATCAAATTGTCAAATAGAGTATGTATTTATATCCATGCTATCTATTGAAGCCAGATAAAAATGTTTCTCTTTACAGTACTCATAGAAATGCCCTCATGCACTATCCTTCACTCAAGCTTAGTTCATAAAGAGTTTGCTCAGTATTATATCAGCTGTCAAGTGTCAAATATCTAAAGCAAGAGTTTCAGAAGGAACTCTAAGGGAGAAGCAGATACAGGCATGTGCACGTGGATTACAAATAACAAAGGACTTGGATTAATGGTAAGTAACTTTAACTGTAAACGACATTCCAAATACACATCTTACACTCGGGGCAATTTTCTGCAACAACTCTCACAAAATTACCTGGTTTTGAGTTTTACAAATTGCCACCTGGGACCTTGGAAGGGCAGTAGTAATGCTTGGTAGTTCTGGCTTCTCTAATGGCCTAACATTTGAGACAGATAAGGACACAATTTCAGGTGGCTAATCAAACGTATGTGAGTGATGTAAAGTCTTCTCACCAAGGTAAGCGATGCAGTTTTAACTCTGATGGAGTGGGCTCTATGGACAACAGAAGTTCCACCTTGGTGTTTTGACAGGGTAACGTCCCGACAACTTACTAAACACTTTGATGGTGTCTCCTTAAGTTTTACTCTACTTTTGAATCTGTCAGAAAGCACCACGAACAGCCACGTGATCTCCACAAAGGTCTGGTTCTGCCAATATGAAAAGGAAAAACCTTCCTGCTGTGAATGATATGAAGACCTCCCTGAGCCTTACATGTTAACTTTTTCTTTCAAAAAAGGAGACCAATATCACCATTAAGATGCAACTATGCAAAGTATTAAGGAAAAATGCAGGACGGGTCTAAAGGTACACACCATTTCAGAAGAATATTTTACAAAGGTCTATGCTGTACTATCAAGACTTAATATCAATGATGCAGTAAAAATACCATTAACATCTCAGAAGCTGAATTTGATTTTAAGAGTGTTTGTGAGTCTGAATCTTTTGTAGGACTATGATTATCATTCTAGGGAATCTTGACCTGTAGGATGAGAAAGCATAGCAACTCATTCACCTGTGAGGTGAGGGGCCAAGAAATGGGTCATGAGCTATAGCTACAGAGAAAGTCTTAAATTGAAGAAAGAAACTTGTCACTTTTAGCTCCAGTAAATAATCCCAAACTGTTGGAACTAGGCTGTACACAGGGCAAGCACACTTGAGGGAACACCACCGTGAGATTCTAATGCATTTGCCTGGATGCAACTTCCAGAGTTTACCCTGCTGCTTCTAAAAGCCTTTCACTGCACTGAACAGAAATGTTGTAACAAACACAGGAATACAGCACCTACATAATCAAATAGCATAATTTGGATTGACTGGGGTTGCCAAGCTCATTAGTAAAGCCACAAGCAGAAACAGAGACACTGCCAAACAAGAACCTGGATCAGAACTGCTTCAGCTATGTGTTAACAACAGCATCCTTGGGTGCCCTGTCATCTTACCCTAATGAGGACTTTATGAATCAGGGAAATTTCAGGACACATGTACATTAGCATTCCTGACCAGAGAAATGAGGTCCAAAGCATTGACCTGTTCATGAGAAACCAGTCTGGCACTAGTTCCAATAAAGGAGGAATAAAGCTCTATCTCAACACACCCTCAATCCTAAAAATATGTTCTTAGGCTGTTAAAGTAGATCTTCAGCTCAAAGAATTCAGGATAGCCAGAAGACAAAAGAAGAGACTGATGGATTTTCTTCTTGATATACCAATCTCAAAAGCTGATGAGCTTCTGACAGTGAAAGGTGAAATTTGTAGTTTCAGTTTTTTAATACAACCGAATTGTATGTCACAAGCTCACAAGTATGAGACAGACCCTATACATGCAAGTCCTACTGTTGAGCTCTAACTCACTGGAAGAACACCCCACCTCTTCCGTTATCAGCAACCCTGAGCAAATGACCCTTCAGTTCAGGAGGGATTCATCTGTTACAACAACCTGAGATGGAGGGAAAAGTAGAAAAGACCTATCTTTGAAGATGCCAAATGCACCTTCACACAAAAGGCAGGATCATCCCTTTACCTAAGGAACAACTGCTTTGATACAGAAGCGTCTGCCTGAAGAATAACCGTGTATTTAGAAGGTTCTGAGACAATATTGTACGAAACAGCATGTAGCTACATGATCATCTATGCTTAGACTTCATTCTTGTGTTTCCAATATGCAAACATAAAAATAAATTTGAGACAAAAAAGTCTTTAGTCAACATCATGCAGTTGAACAACAGGAAACAAAGAAGAATCAGAAATAAATAATGAGTAAAAGTAACAGCACTGCTGGTGGAAGCCGAGGGTCTCACTCCTTTGACCCATCAACTGCCTATCCCAAGCAGAGTAACTGGGTTACCCCATTTCACCAGGGATGGGCAGCCACCACAGGTAGCATCTTAATGAGATCAACAGTGCTTCAGTGAGACCAAGTAGAAAGAGACTTTATTATGCTGATAATGATCCACAAGAAAACAAAGGCACTTCTGATTAGGAACTTATGACTATATGGAAAAAAAAATAACGTGAAGGTCAAGAGCCATGAACAAATTGCCTTCTTGAACAGCTGAAACATGGGACACAGCCTCTGACCTTGAGATTCTGAGATTCAACTTTCTTAGCTCCACTTTGGATCTTCATTGTCTTTTCTCTTCCAGGACCCAAATAATCCTCTGCAAGAGTTATCGGTGAAACAACAGGAAAGACAGATTCGACACAAAGAAACTTGTCTGTACTAAGACAGACAACTGCAGTCCAAAGTGTCTGATGCCAGCTCCAATCTTCAGAATCCAAAGCGGCCTCTCAGTCTTCTGCAGCAAGTAATTCTGCAAATACTGCCCTAGTCACCCACGCGCTCTAGACTTGGAGGAGAACGGTACTGATCGTGTTCCTTCATGACAAGTACAAAGACAATTTTCTTTGAGAACTGACTCCAACTGTCACAATCAGCATGTGACAACAACCTACCAAGGAACAGCAGAAAGCCCCTCAAAAAAAAGCAAAGTACCCAACACTACACAGCTCAGGGAAAGGAAACAGTTTGCAGCAGCAGAACATTTCAACTCAGCTGGTCCCTTCAATAAATAAAAATGCTGCTGCATTCGTGTCACGGTGCAGGATGTAAATATGTGTCTTCTACAAGTACTGCAAAAGGAAAAACAGCTAAAATATTGAGCAAGCTGGAGAAATGTACACCAACAATATACATGTACATATGTATTACTGTTTGAAGACAAACCCTTTAAAAGATCAAATGCCTTTATTAGCTAGTATTTAATGAGACTATTATCAAATTAAGAGCAAACTTAAACTACAGATTATTAAAGTCAAAAAGGAAGAGAAAAAAATGTACCTTCCTACCAAGAGAAATAGAAAGTCACAATAATTCATTGAAAATATTTCACTAAATCACTTTTAATTTTTAAGTAGCATCCACAGACACGCAAGAGTATATTCTCAAGAAAGCAATTTCAAACCACGAAGAATGCACTTGGGGAATCAGATTCCTTCTTTCCCATTCCTGCTTCCTCTGAAAACCACAAATTGTTTCTTCTATCACCCAAAACTTTTCAACTTCTGAGATATTTTCTTTTTTCCCCATTTTTCTATTTGAAGAAACTCAAAGGCAAAAGACGACTGTTCAAATTGTTGTCTCTTTCTGCTTTGGACACCTTAGTCTCTTCCTTCTTTCTCCTCCCAATATGCCATGTTTTTTATCATTGGGGGATTTACATTCCATGCTGATGATCAAAAGACCACATACGTACAACCCAAACACAGAGGACTTTTGATAATAATATTCTACTTCTGATTTTGGTGCAGGTTTGATATGCAAAGAGGTACCAAGCACTTCAAAATTTCTGTCCTGTCTTCCTATAAGTTTTGGTGCTCAACATCCTGCAGAAGTGTGCTCATGCCTACTACTGACCATTCTTCTTCCCGTGCATAGTTACCTGGCAATATTATCACAGATTCCATGACCTCCGTATTTTGCAGGCTCGACTGGTGCCCCAGCCTTTCTGACCATAATTTTAAGGGTCAATCGTTTACCCTTCATACCAGCAGCTTCAAGTCTACGTTGGATTTCTTCTGAGAGGCTCAGAAGGAAAGCTTCTGCTTCCTTAGGCTGAAGGGGAAAAACAATGACATGTTTAGACAATTACTAGTTTTCAAATATTGAAGGTAAATCACTAAGGGTTAATGCAATCCAGATTGTGCAAACTGAAAAGAGCAAGCTGACTCATAGGCAATTGTCTTATTTAAGTGTTTTGTTTATGTTGGAGGTTGCTGAAGTTAGGTGAGATGCTAGTTTCCTATCCTAATGCTGAAATAAGTAGGAAATACTAAGTCCTTTTGGAAGTAAGTCTTAATAAAAAAAAAAAGTATTTAGAACCCCAACACAGAACTGCAATTCTAACTTTATGCACACACCTGGAAGATGAAGAGTGTAGGGCTTATAAGGAAAATTTTTTTCACCATAAGGAAAGTCAAGCGTGGAACACGTTGCTCAGAGAAGTTGTGCAATCTTCGTTCTTGGAGGTTTCCAACACCAGACTGGATTAAGTCCTGAGCAACTGGTCTGATCCCATAGCTTCCCCTGCTTTGAGCCAAAGGTTGGACTACACAACATCATGTGGTCTCTCCCAACCTGACTTTTCTATAGTTTCTATAAATGCTTAAGTTCTCAACAAAGAGCTGAGTTATTTTTTTAACACAATTTCATCAACAACACTCCCCCCCGCTACAATATTTGTAAAAAGTCTAACAGAAATGTTGTACTGGAGCAGCTGGTGATGGTTTCAGGCACTGGTACCTTTGAATAATCAGCATTTGAATGAAAGAGAATGCTACGTGCTGACAAACCTACTGCAGTTCTCTTTTTCTGTACCAGACTTGTGTAACGAATGCAGAATAGCCAGCTAATTTTGTGCAAGCTTCTTTTCAGTCCAATACTTTTGCAGTCTCTCCTCCCATTTTATCGTTTGGTTTCCTACTTCTTCATTTTCCTCACTTCTATTTGGTGGCTAAGATGGTGCTCTAACAGATCAAAGTGTAAGTGAAAACAATCAGAATATGAGAAGATTCTTCTACAGCTGAAAGAAGTCACTGCAGAAAAGAAAGTAAGTTTGAATTTACCTGTGTAAACCTTATTCCATAGTTGATTTCTGCTGAAACAGATTTTCTTTCTTTTTCTGTACGAACAGGTCGATCATCCAAACCACGACAAAATCTGTAAAGCATCTGTCCTGTTTTTGGACCAAATTCTTTTTGCAGTTTTGACATTGAAGCACACTGCAGATCTCCACAGGTTTTAATTCCCAAAGAAGCCAGCTTAGATTCCATCGTCCTGCCAACTCCTAACAACAAAGCAATTAGTTCTGTTAGCTCTGCACAATTCAGAGCCAGTCAGGTTTTGAGCAAATAAAATTCGTCCTTTTAAACATACACTAGGTTGTTATCAAATTAATAAATAAATATACACCATAAAAAATAAATTCCACTCAATAAAACATGGTTCAAATGGAAACTTCTACTGTCTTCACCTGCATTTCTTTAGATCTGTTTTACATATTTAGATTAAGATGTCATAATACAGTATGTTTCTTTATTTCTTGGTAAAATGTGAATGACTCCTGCTTGCACATCTTCTTGACAAGGTACTGCCTGTTACAGAATATATAGCTCTGAACACCGCAACGCTCAGTTCAGAAAGTGTCCAACATGTAATACGTTTTGCCATCATATACAAGTGATTTAATCTAAATGAAAACCAACAAATATTTTGACTACTGTTCTACTGCTTCCTAGGTAGAAAAATAATATTTCGAGTAGAAGTGATAGCATACCTGTATCACTTGTGCTTTGAACTACCAAGCACTGGAAATTGTAGGTATCCATGGCAACGGCACATATGTAAGTGTGATAAACTTAAGTATATTTCTGGGTTTTGGAGAGATGGCTTGTTACTTCTGAAAAATATTAGTCCTATGAGTTTACACTACCGAAGCCAGCAAAAGTTAGAAATCTCAGGTAATCAGCTTCTATCTTTCATAACCTCTTTCTTTGTCTAGGTGGTGTTATTGACACAAACACAAAAAAGTTTTTACTATGAACATGCAAGTGAATTTTGAAAACTTTAGAGCACTCAAGTCAAAGCACAGTACTATATGAGTATTCTTCCGGAGGAAAAATATCTCCTGTAAGTTATGCCAAAGAGAAATGGTGCTGTGCTGCAAATTGTTTGGCCATGGAAGGGGATATATGAAGAGAATTTCTGGTAAACCTGGACCTGTCTATGTATGCTGTTCCTACCACTTTTCCATTTCAGTGTCTATTGCTGTCTATTTTTTGTTTCCCTTCTTTTTTTCTTAAACAGAGAAAAATACTGTTTTGAATATTTAACACTAAATATGTGTGTACACATACAGGCTGAGCTCAGCTGATCACTAACATACAAAGTATAAATGAGCCCTTACTGTCTACGACTCTCCCAGCACAGTAACTCCAGTTCCCTGCCATTTCTCTGTGAATCCCGCTATGCCTTGGAGAACCTCCCTAAAACCTGTGGGCCAGAAATGCTTCTTTCCTCCCCTCCAGCTTTTTCCTTGGTCTTCTCTATGTCCACAGGCATCCCACTCAATCGCTCCAGTTCTCCCTTACTGAAATATCCTTCTCTCTCCTATCTGACCAAGGAATGCAAGACAGAAAAGACGTACTCTAGCTATACGTAGGATGACTGAAAACTACTGTCAAAATGTACAATACTTGAATTTTGCCTGCCTGTTCCTCAAAGGATGTACTCATTTCAATCCCTCTCCTCTGTCAAGCTGTCATTTTCCACAAAACTTGTGGAAATATTATGTCATCAGAACTTCTCTCTCTCAGTAAGATTTGGCTGAAACTGCCAAACAGTTCATAAAATTATTAGTACTGTCATACTTGCAAATTGTAAATCATAACCATTGTCACAATCATATCTTCAGACAATTAGGCAAAAACCAGTTGGAATTTGACAAACTTCTTGTTGCTCTTTAAAAGAATCAACACATTTTGTCACAGTCTGCAGTATACCATTAACTAAAGACCCCTACACAAAAAAATAATTACCTGTGTAACAAATGCCTACTGTGTATTCTAAGTCTACCAGAACCAAGAACTGTCTACAGCTGGATGCAGAGCATAACAGTGGTAATACTCCCACAGTAGCCTTACTCTCTACCTTCCTCTCTACTTATCAGCCATTCTAATACAGTTCATGTTGTGAGCAGAAATGCTTCTCTAATTCTGTAACATTCTCCACTGCCAAATTTTATTTCTTCATTCTCCTTCAGTCCTTATTCTCTTCGAAATCTCCCAGAGTTTCTTAGATGCAGCAGAGATGAAACAAACTCCTCTCTCTCCTTTCCCCCCTTCATTCACGCTTGTTTTACCATGGCATCTGTGCTATTTTTTCCAACTCTTGACTTCATACAACCCTTTTTAAAAGAATACTCTATTGGGCTAGTTCTCAGTTCCAAGCAAACCCTGCCTCTCTCAGTGAGAAGTACCTGATGGTACTAATTTTGTTACATTCATTATGATACAGCAAGCTAGCACTCACTTGAAATGACTCATCTAAATAATTTTATTAAAGATTATAAGGTTGCCAAACATACTAAACTCTGGGCTGCTTCTGTAGATCATGCTGTGTGCATCTGTAAAATTCTTTACTAAAAAAGATGCTTCTCAAAGATACAAAAAGGTCACAGAGATTCTTTTCAGAAATTTCAGAAATTTTCAGAAATCAGTACATCTTCTTTTTTTGGATCATAACCGTCGAATAGCATCTAACCTTGTTTGATCAACAACACAGATTTGTAGCTGAAACTATATTAATATCAGGAGGCAAAATGTCCTCTAAAAGAAAGGAGTACCTGGAAGACTGGTAACAAGTTGCCCTCTGATAAAATCATCCACTTCTTCAGGTTTTAAGTGATACTGTCCATCTGGTTTTGCTTTACGAGTTGCCATTCTGGCCAGCAGAATATTGGAACCTGTAAAAACAACAAATTAACGTATGTCTGTGGCAATTTCCGTCTTCTCGAGTAGAATGCTGCAGTTCAACAGTCAAGGAAAAAATGCAGAAAGTACATTCAAATTCTTAACTTTTTACAAAGAATTTAATGAAATATACTCATATATATTTGCAGTATCTACTTACAAATTAGCAGTTAGCAGTATTTGTTATTATAGCAGTGTTAACTGTAGTGGTAACTGCAATTGCAAAGTTAAAACCAACCAAACAAAAAAACCACCAAAAAACCCAAAATAACCAAGAAGTAAGAGTGGGACACTTCACTAAAAACATTGAATTTATTTGTCTCAGTTATGTTCTACACATGTAGAGGTACAGATAAACAGTTAAGTGCAAACGGCTAAAAAATTCAGAAGTGTAATATTTTAACACAGCAGAACGTCAAAAAATCCACTATGGTCAATATAAATAATACTTCGGTGACAATTCTATCAAGTATATTACATGTGAAATACTGGAATCAAACTAATATTTGGGCCTGATTATTCACTAAAAAAATCCAACGACTCTATTAAATTATTATATGCGCTCATAAAGTGAGGTGAGAACAAGACCTATTTCTGCATTTTTTCTTCCCTGTTTATAGGCTTATTCATTCACAGCCAATAAGATCTCTGAAATGATATCCAAACACATTCATTATTGCCACTCAAACACCCTGTTCTAAGACAAAGCAAACTAATAAAAGGCCAGGGGAATTCACAACTCACACTGTGTGTTACTAATTGCTCTTCTCCTCCCACCTATGTTCACATTCTTTTTGTCTATTCTAAAATTTTAGTCAATAAGGACACCAACAGAGTTTTATGTGCACTGTTTCTTCTGAGAGGTTAAATTGATGAAACAATTAATGGCAGATTCCTCATTCAATTTCCTATTTAACTTTGGGGATCCATGTTTTGTCTGTAGAGTACTGAAGATTTTCAGTCCTCTTATCTATCAAACATACCGACATAGCCTCTAATACCATGAAATCTCAGTGATTTACATTCTGCAACGTATTATTCCCACAACACTGAAGTAGAAAAAACTAATACCTCACTTAACAACTGAGAAACCAAGGTACAGGATGTTTATAGATGAGTGTTTAATCTTCCACTAGCGTTGTTTAGATCAGTTTATTTTAGCCACTAAAATCTCTAGGGTAAAAATTAAATTTATTCAAGTGGCATAGGCACGTCCTTCTTCAATTTATCTCTAATCAGACAACAGTGCTGAGAGGAGATCTCAATAGTCTAACAGTATCTATTCAAATTTACATTTTATTATACTGGTACAACTTTCCCATTGGGCAACATATAAATCACTTACACAAGATGTATGTTTCTGGCAGACCATGTTTTTGAAATAAGGTCTCTACATTCATGTAATAGTACAAGCGTAATTGTTTCCTCTGATTTATTTATTTAACAATGAATTATGAGTGAAGAGACAAAGTCCGTGTCATGTACCTACCATATGAATTTCTAGAAAGCATACCAAAATTACTTTCCAATATCTCACACAAATTATTAGAAAATTGCTCATAGGTATTTGTCTCTTTCCACCAGTAAGAGAACTATGATATCAGATCAGAAAATAATGCTTTAAAAACTAATTCTGCTCTTTCTATAGAAAAAACAAACACACTAAATAAGCATATAATAGAGATTATAAATGTGTTTCAAGTCAAAACAAGACACAAACAGGAATCCAGGGAATTCCAGTCTCTGTACTATGATATCGTTAGAAACAAAGGAAGAATCCTGCTTACGGTAATGAATTTCAGCTTGTCTCACAAGTGGATTTCATACACTTATATACACTCAGTATATTTATTTACAGATATTCAACTCTAATATTAATCAGGGACAAAAAAGTACAAAGGAAGGGGCCAAGTGAAAAGAAATCAAGGAAGTCTTTTCAGATGTGTGATTTCATATACAATACCTACTACAAATCACACAAATCTTTGCTTTCAATACCTTCTAATAATTATGCTAAATCATGCCACCCCATAAACTCTTACTGTTATCTCTGATAAGGAATAGAATCTGTGCTCATTTTTCTATTTACTGGCAAAATACAGTAGTATTTCATAAAAATGAATAGAAGAATATCATACACATGGAATTTGAGCACACTGTTCAGATAACAAAGGAGAAGGGATAGCAACCTCATAAATTTTTGCTTAAAACTTTCCACTTCTGAAGATTTTCTTGCATTTTTAATTACACTAATTTAGTGTAAACGGCAATATATTCTATATCACATAAATACTTCAGAGTTTTAGCAATCTTACAGAGCTTCGACACACCTAACAACAGCAGGCACTGCTTGTAAACAGAAATGAAATAAGGTACTTACCCATCCCAACAGAAGCACTGCATTTAGTTTGGGCTTTGATTTCGGTGCGGATAGCATCTGCAAGTTCATCAGGAGTCAGTCTGGTCTCTGTAAGGATTTCAGTGATATCTACTAGTGCTTCATCACAACTGACTGCTTCGATGTTATGAGTATAGCTATCAACACAAAGTAAAGGAGGTGAAACACCAGCAACAGCTCACCATCTGTTAAAACAAATATGTAGCAAATAAAGTCTTCCTTTTGTGGTGGCATTTCCCTGCTTATTTTGTATCATACATCACTTACATATTAAAAATGCTAAAACAGTAAATTACAGTAACATTACTAATGTAGGACTAATTGCAACATGTATCATGATTTTAAAGGAACAGCTGGAGAAGGAGTTGAATACTTATTCTTCATTGACAATAACAAATTTTCAGTTTTGTTCAAGTACATTTTAAACCAGAAAGTAGTTTCTGATAGATGTTACTCCAATAACCCATTCTTAAGTTACTCAAAAAAAACCTCTTGGAAGAATCTCACTACTAAGCAGGGACCTGCTTCTTATAGTGTAATCAATAAAAAATTTAACAGTGACTCCTTTGGAAGTCACATGTTGGCTGTTTACAGGATTTGTCTTCAAGATAAAAAGAATGCTTAGAAGAAACACGGTGCTCAAAAATACTACAAAAGGAAGATCTCAAATAGGCATGCCTTTATTGAAGCTGAAGTGTAACACGGAGATAAAAATACTAAATCAAATAACGGCATTCAGCGGTGGCAAATAAAATATGCTTGATAACCTTACTATGAAAGATCATGTAAACAAACAGCACATTACCTTGCTAATATTTCATATACTGTCTGTGCAACTTCTTTGTACGCATCAAAATCGTATGAAACTGCTTGAAGATTTGGACACAACTTTTTTGCTTGGCCAAAAAACATTCCATTCTTTATGCCGACTTGTCTAGAATTAAGTAATAAAAAAACTCCAAATAAACACAGTACCAACTTTTCCACAAATTAATATGGGGTATTTTCAAATGAAGTATTTCTCTTTTCCCACAAAAATGAATTATCAATAAAAAGGAATTTAGTCCAACTGCTAGAGATTTAATAGGTAAGCAAAATAACTGCAAATAGAATATTTCAATTAGCTGTATAATATTCAGGCACCCAGCATGGACAGCCTGCCTTTGGGAACATGCTTAAGACAAAAAGTCTCCAGAAAGCACTACTTGCTGTTTTCTGTTTCAAATTAAAAACACGCATATACTACAGTGACTAAGGTAACTGGATCTTATATTCCACTGTGCAAGCTTACAAAATCATGCTCCCGTAATAAAGAAACTCTAACTTCTTGAGATACAAATATAAGCATGCCTATCCTAGCATGCTTGAGAAAGGTTCCAATGAAAGAATAATTTCTGGAGTATTATTTCCATCAGGGATGAAAATTGTATTTCCAACACCATGCTTGTAACAAGTTGTTTCATACTCTGAACATTTATAAGCTATGTTATTGGGGATGCTCAACATAACCTGTGCAAGAAATAGTTTTAAGTTTAGTAATCACACTTACTGTCTGATTTTACCTAAAACCTTCAGTAACAAAGTGTTCTTAATTCCATAAAAGAATGAGATTTTGATACAAAGAAGTGACAATAAGATTATGAAATCAAAAGTATCACAGTGAATGGCATATGGTTTTTCCTTAATAGGCTTTGTTTCAAGTAACATGTAAGGTTGAGAGCTACTAAGCAGTGTTTAAAAAGCAGCAGCATCCACAGGGAAAACCTTGTGTTAAATTCTAACAATCTATATAACTACAACTTCTGAAAACATAAAAAAAATCCTCTCTAGATAAATTTAAAGAAATTGACTTAACAGCTGCTATTTTTGGACATTTTATGCCTATCTGTATGAGATTTTCAAGCAACCTGATAGGCAACTTTTACCTACCTGGCTTCGTAACTACAAGAAGCTATTTCAGCCATGGACAGCACAGTGAGATCGAAGTCAGCTCCATTCACATGTGTGGAATCTGGATGCTCCCAGACTGAGTCGTCCAGCTTATCAGGTACTCTAATTTCTGCTTGGAAAATAATATTTATATGTGTTTTTATGTTATTTTTCTTAAGAGTTCAACAGAATGAATGAGAATAAAATAAAAATTATGGATTTTATTTTATACAATTCCTATACTGCTACCTGTTCATGAAGATGTTCTTAATACTATATTGATTTGTATCATAGTCCAGGAAAAAAAAACCAAAACAGAACTCCCCCACATAGTAATCTCTCTTTGAGATAGGTCTGTACATATTACTGAGAAGAGTATTAAGCTAGAGAAAAATTCTGTTTCTGTTTTCCCTCAAATTACTAGACAGCAGCTATGGTGACCACATAGACCATACTGTAAAATAAGACTGATCTCAGTCAGCTTTAATAACAATACAATCGATCAAACACTTGAGGCTAACTGCTACAACCATATCCTGTAAACAAATACAAGACACCCAAAAATTTACCAACTGCTTGGCTGAACAAGACACTTAGCTACATTCCTTTTTACAAAAAGCACAACTACAACCAGAACACAGAAATGAAATTCAGAATACAAACCCACTTTTTATCATACTTACAACCTCTTACTTCAAACTATTTTTCTATTCTGGTTATTTCACTTCTTAAATAACCAGAATGCTAATTAGCTCAACTTAAAAAACACTCGCTAGAAACTTACATTTCCTTTAACACTATTATGGGGATATTAATTGACAAAACTTCTGCTGTTACCTCCTAGTAATTCTCTTATTAGCATACATCAACTTCTTTCAAATATCACCATAAATTTATCTTGGATCAAAATGATAGAATTATAAATACTGCAACCCCAGACTTAAAATGAGACAGACTTTCCCTAATTCTATACAACTTTACTGCATGCTTTTAGGTAAATTTTAGAGTCCTCCAGGCCTACTGCGTACGAGGCACTAGAACAGAATTCCAAGACAATGAATACTGGCATCAAGTAAAGCATTTTCTATTCCTTTCTATTTGGGTTTTCACAGTATGTAAACCTTGAAAGATACCCGCCTATACTCTTAAAATACAGATCAGCCTAAAAAAATGCCTAAATGCAAAAAACTACTATGCCCTCCCAAACTCCCTGTCAAAATCAAAACAACAATGTATCATACAGACAAAAATCTTCTATTTACTTAAAATGAAACCCAACATGCATGTTATTGTTCTTTTTCATTACTATAGTCTATTTAATACCATACACCTTTGTAATATAATAAACAGGGAGTTTTCTTCAGAGTGCCACAATGCCTAATTATATTTCATGGTACTAACAACTTACTCACTGACTATTTGACTGAAAGAAAACATGGTGCTATGTGCATATACAAGTAGTTATCAGACCAGAGAAAGTGTTGTAATGAGTGAGTGGAGACAGCAGGGGTAGAGCCTGACTCATGAGAAAAACTTTTATTCAGAATTTCTGCTAAATTTGTGCACCTCTTAAGGTCTTAAATATTTTAATGTATGATGAGCTCAGTAAGTTACCTAAGATGTCTGCAACTGAAAATTAGAGCAAAGTTATGCCCCAAATAAAGATAAGAATGACAAGAACAACTTCTTCAGTCCATGCCTTCCTGTGCCCTGGCCTGAGATGATGCTGTCATCTTGTCTATCTTCATGGGACTCGTCGAGTTTTTCCACATCGCAGCAGAGCAGATCCCCCCATGAGCTGATGGAGTCACTTCATGTGAAATTCAGGGCAATGCAGAACACATTGTCCTCAATGGAAGGCGAGGTAGAGAACCTCTCATCAAAAGCTGGGAAACTAGACAGGCACATGGTGAATGTGGAGCAACGGATGGAGAAATCAGAGGCCAGGACCCACGTCTGTGAAAAAGAAATCGCTGAGAATAAATCTGTGACTAATATGATGGTTAAAATCTGCTGCTCTTTAGAATGAAAAAAAGGAGATACTAGGGTTGAGGGAAAGGAAGCCTAGAAAACATTCACATCTTGGGCATCCTGGCCATGGAAAAGTGACCCCAAACTATGAATCCTGATTAACATATGTTAATCTTCTAGCTTTAGAACATGAATGTTAAAGATGGCACGTATGTAGAGAAGTCATTTCTACTGCCCAGAAAGGCTGTCTCCAATTTGGAGATTCAGGGTGAGAGTGAGAATGATAGCGAGTTTTTAAATTTAAAAGTTACACATTTTTGGATGAATTAAAACAAGAAAAAGAAAGCATTTTGTAAAAGAGTCAAGATTCTATTGACACTAGATATTTGTCTAGCAATGCAGATCAATGGCAGGAACCAGTATCACTAAAGAAGTAATTTGCAAAAAAAGAAGTAGCTAAAGCAGCAGAATTCAGGATTTGGTCAAAAGTTTGACCATTCATAAGGGTTTGGTGTTGTTTCTTTATTTTTTGTTTTGTTTGGGTTGTTTCTGTTTTTTTTTTTTAATTTGGAACATTTTTTCTAATAAGCAAGACCTGGAGAAGGCAAAATCACAGAACAGCCTGGAAAGCATGAAGCATCAAAAAATGAAGTGGGTTCCATGTTGAAGCATGAATGTAAAAATACGCTTGTGTTCAAAGCGGGTCCCAACTACCTTTTTATTTCATTTGTATAATATGTCCCCAAACAGAATTGTGTATGTTTAACAGGATAATTTAGCATTCTGTATTTTTGATATTTTAGAAACAGTACTTTTCCATGTGATATGTGTGTCTGCTGTACCATATTTACCTCTGGCATGGCACAATCAAACACATGCTGTGAAGTGTGTCACAAACACTTTCTAAGATACTGTGATGTAGAAAAGCCTAACCTGCAATTCCACCTTTTCATCTAAGACCATAACTAATTGTAATTTCTTTTCCCCAAAAAGAAGACAAGCCATGTACTTATGAGAACACAAGCAGAAACAACAGCTTGTATTTTTTGTTGACAAAACCATTGTACATGGAGATAAAAATGAATAAAGAGACTAAAAAAATATTATGAACAGCAGCTAACGAGACAGAACTGTAAAAAGAGTGTTAGGAAAAAATCCTTCCACCAAAACAACAGGTTGCACATTTGGACTAAGTATCAAGAAAGAGCAAGCTAGCTGCCTGCCTGTGTGCAAGCCAGTGAGATTGGATGCTGAAGTTAAAGAAATGAACGTGTGGATAGCCAGAAAAAGCTGCTACAGTAAGAAACTGACTTTGTTATACAATGAGGCTGAAATCTGCTGTACCCTTAAGCAATAAATAGAGCAGAAGAGATACTACTGAATTTGTGAATCACAAAGAACATGCTAGGTACCAGCTAACCTTCTGTAATTTAACTGCCTCACTCTCCAAACATCACTTGACTGTATGAAGTCATGCCCTTACCCAGTGTAAGTAACAAAGTCACTGCATAAAACTGAGCTACTAATGAATAGTTCATACACAAGCTATACTACAGAAAATCCAACTCCATAAAAACCACAGCTATCTTTGTAATGCAGTCATATACGGCATTGCAAACAACACAGCAGAAGCTAACTCTGAAGCATCCTGAAAAGTCCTTAAAAAGGTAAAGGTCAGTGGTTTCCACAAACATATATTCTACCTCAGCTTTGACGCATTCTCAAACTACAGCAAAAAGACAAATAAAATGGCATCACTTCCTGTAATACCTTGTTTCCAAATGTCTTTGAAAATTGGCAAAATTTATTAATTTTTTTCTTTTTTTTAAAAGTACTAACACTTCAGAAACAACCATGGAAGAACAACCTGTCTTTTTCCACCTCTTCTATCAACAAAATAACTCACTGAGGCATAAACTTTATAACAATTGTACTTGCTACCACAAGGCTGGCAAGAAGTGCATATACAAGGGGCAAAAGAGAAACTCAACTTTCAAATCTAAACCGAAATTAAATAGCAGCTGCCCCTTGTATACGCACTTTTTACCAACCTTGTGGTAAAAACTAAGTTTCAAGCTGATTAAGAAGACTGTTGGAGAAAAAAAAAAAAAGAGAAACAAGTTGCCTATGTTCAGCAATATACTTTCTCATACTAAATGCAGTTCAGGCAGTATAATAATAATAAAACTGGTTAATAAAAGTATGTTTTGTTTACATTAGTATGCCACTACTTGAGCACACAGAAAGTCACAAATTTCTAAATTACTGCAGGCAAGTAAGGAATTCTCAGACTACGACAGATGCCCTGGTTTTGAGGACACAAAGTGCTGGAGAGACAGAACTCATCAAAGTTGCACAGACTTTCCAGAAACCTCAAATGCTCTAAGGACCACCCAAATTAACTAATTGTACACAGATACTGTACACATGCAATTCAAAAGCCAATTTCAAACAATCAGTTTCTCACTGGCCATGTGCTATCATTTCTACTTTTATAGTAAAAAAAATTAATAGCCTTTCAAAATTTATTTTTACCTTCTTTATAATAGACTTACTCAGAACGAAGTGATCCCAGACAACCTGTATTTGTTTCTTATTTTAAATAATTACTTAACACTGTATCTTATACTCAACCTCAGTGAAAGTGAGTAAAACCTAAAATGACTCTCAAATAATTCACCCATGCTGAGCAAAGCTACCAAGAAGTGACAGTGGTATGTTATTACTGAGGCCACAGAGCACTGTGGCGTCCAAAGATATTTCTTTTCTGAAATCCTCTGCATGAAAAAAACAAATTTATCCACTGTGCACTTTACTAATAACTTTAAAGAAAAAGTCTTCGATAATAAAAGTTGAAAACATACAGACAAACATAGGAACAAACAGACTTATCTGTACCTGCTTTGCCATTCAACAGCTTATTCTGGTAATATTGCTGTTCAAGCTGGGGATTTGCACCAGGGCGCAGTGGTGCCTTTCCTGCACCTCTGTTACTAGTAACAGCTACTGGTTTTCCTGTGGAGAAGAAACGCATGTACTTGTAAGTCAACACCTGTAATAGCTTACATTTTAATAATAGCACAACTAAGGTAAGATCATGAAGATGTCTGCTTTGTTTTTTTATAATTTCTTTCAAGTTCATACTCTTACAGCATTAAGGAGGCAACAGCTATGAAAGTGACCTTGCATTGTGACTATGAATCTGCTGTCTTAATTGCAGTCACGTGTGAAGAAGAAAAGCTTTTTAAAGAGTGAAAATACAGCCATACTAGTTTGTCTTTAATAACAAGTATAAATGGAAGCTGTAAAACTTCACCATTTTTTAAGACACAGCAAACACTGTACTGATTTTAAATACTTTATCATGTTTATTAGCTTATGTAAACTAGAAGAGTATACACATACCAACACACTCAGTTCCACTTATTTAATTAACTGTACAAAATCAGATCTTTAGTAAACTTCTGACTTCTTAGTAATATCAACACCTCCATAATTTTTCTACAGGAAGCTAATTTATACACTGAAAGTTCTGGCAGACTTCTGTGGAACAGAAGAAATACCTGCAGAAAAGTCCTAGGTTCTTTATATTCCAGTAATGATATTTGAAACTTGGCAGGAACATACCAGGAATATCTTTGATACAGTTGCTCCTGCCTTTGGACAGAAGAGAACAAAGGAACTGTATATACAGCTTACTCTTCTTTCCCAAGGTCTACCATAGCTGGGTGTCAGATGGTCACCACTGCACCAAGTCTTCAGACTTGTGCAGCACTTAGGTCCAGTGTTTGCACAGAACAACAAGTATCTCCATTTCTGAATGGTACATTTGTAAAAAAAAAAAATCACCAAAACTTGCTAAGGATCTCCAATAACTCTTCCTATGCCTTAAGGATGATCACACAACTCAGATTTCTAAGCGCCAACTGAATTGTTCATCCTCCAGGTCTTATAATACTTCCTGTGTAAGAGCTTAGATAGAAAAGGGAAGGAGAAGCAAATTTTCCTTGAAAAAGATGAATCAGGCAAAGAGACAATTAATTCTCAGCCTTGACCCTTCCACTTTTCTAGTTAAACAAAGCTCGTTACATTACTTCAGGATAAATTATTAGGATATCCCATTCTTTTTTTTTTTTTTTTTAAAGTGACCAAAACCCACTTTTGGTACAACTAGAGTTTGATCTCCAATTTCCAATATGGTAGATTTAAGTCTCAATAAGATATGTGCAATGTTATAGAGAATGCTCACTCCAGATTTCACTTCTCTCTTCTTACTTTACATACTGAAAGAAGACAGTAGGAGAATTCCAGTTGTCTCTTCCACTTGCTTCTGGATTGTGAGGAAAGTAAGCAGGAATGCGAAAGTTGCAGGGTCTGACTATCCAAGATGCCAGCAAAAAAGATTAACATGCAAAGTTCCTTTTGTAAGTGTGTAAGTTTGGTTTTGTTTTTCAAGGCTTAACTGAGTAAACTGTAACAGGTAGAATTAAATACTGACCTTTGAGATCTGGTCTATTTCGGATAGCCACAGACACAAAGAAGCAATCCATATCCACGTGCATTATACAGCTCTGTGGCTTGGCTGAGCTCGCAACAGACACATTACCTAGTATGAAGATACACCAATAGAAAACTTCAACCCTAATTTATACACTTTGGTACTACTCACAGTAGGACTACTATCAAGTTTTTACCACCTTAAATTATAAAGATTTTTGTTTCTTCTCACCAAGAAGACATTTACACTTACAAAATTCTCAGAGAAATGTAAACATAAACAGCCTGAACAATGCATCAACTTAGAAGTTTCTATTTTATTTTCTCATAATTAACACCTTCTACCTAACAAGTTCCCCCAACCCAAGGAGATTAATGCACGTTGTGGGAACTGGATCTTAATTTCGCTATGTTAACACTGAATTTGGAACAGAGGACTTCACTTCTTTTTGTTCATCAATCAGGAGACTGTTCCAAAAGATTAATAAAACGTTTATCTGCACTAACAGCTATCATTAATTCTTCATGAAATACATCAAAATTACTTTTAAACCTCCCATGCAATTGGATTTTCTCATTGCTATACCTACACTCATGCAAACATTCGGCAAAGATGAGCAAGATAGTTCCAGACTGAAAAACTTACATGCCTGAAGCACTAGAAATACTTGTGTCAAGCATTCTAGAAGTTCAAGTCTGCATGTCTATGTTGCTGACCTACCAGAGGAGGCTATATCTATCAATAACAACAACAAAAAAATCTTAATTTGAACAATGCAAAGTGTAACAGTGAAAAAATACTTCAATACATCAAGTGAATTGTTCTCCTTAACATCTGAGTTAATTACTGAGTAATCAGAAAAATGTTTTCCTGTTTTTAATAATTTACCATTTAAACTCATTCTTTGGAAAATAAGGACTGTCTTATAAAGGGCATATTTACAAATCAAGCGATCAAGTTAATGCTTAAGAAGCTGCTACTTGTCAGCGGAAACAGAGTCATTAACTACTTGAATACTCTAGGCCAAATCAAAGAGAAAATAAAAATATATTAGCTTATATTTTGATGGAAAAAAATACGCATTAAGGTAGTTAGTAAGCTAACATGTTTTACAACTGGGGTGTCCTAGCACAAACACAGATTCAGCTAATTATCTAACAACAATTTTTTAGGATGTGGTAATTTATCATCAAGCATATTTTCATATGATTACAAGTGAATATTTTCACAGCACAACAGAGTCAGAATCTCTTTGATGGTACAGAGCTAGCCTTTTAATTGAATAAGACTGTAAATGAGAGATTCTAAAAATGCAATACTTCATCTATACTTGTAGCACACTGAATCTCATGAATTACACATATCTCATTTTGGCCCTTGTCGTAATGACATAAAACATTTCTCTTCTGTGACAAGCCAGGTTCAGAAGTCTCATATGACACTGCTACCCATTTAAACAGATCCAGAGGTATATAAAACTCCTACTAACAAAAAAAATTTAGATTTTAGTTCACTTCCAAATGTTACTCATCTTTTAATTTTCACACTGAACTATAAGCAGCAAGGTTTTTTCTTCTATTTTTTCCCTTTAGATTTTCACACAGCAACTACAGACTTGCGTATTTAGATGTATATAATATTTTTTCCTCTTGATCAATCCATGTATATTGGTAAAGTCAGGAATATTACTTCTACAAGGAGGAATTGAATATAGACCAGAGTATCACATTAAGTCACATTTTAAGTTAAAAAAACCCAAACAAACAAAACCAAAAGCAGTTGGATCCTTTAGTTTTTAGTGCATCAAAGTCATCAAGCTTTTCCAGATAACCTGACTGTAATGTGAATATCAAATACTAACCTACTTAGTCTCAGTTAGACATTTAATGTACAAAGATATAAGGCACCTTCTCAACATAAACCTTCTTAAACAAGTATCTACCTGTGTCAGTTTTAAGAGCAGACCTGCCTGCTTTCCATTTTTTTAATTTTTCTCTTCCTGGAAAGACACCACTGTTTTTTCTCTGCAGGCTGTTGACAAATTCTGTCAGTTCACACTTCCACGTTGATATATGATGCAGCCTTGAACGTGAATAAAAGTCAGAAATAAAACTACAGTCTGAAGGTTTGGACACAGGTAAGGAAGCTGCCTTGCTAGCAGTAGGTACAGAAGTGCTTTTTGTGCTTGAAGGCCCCTGAACAGTGGAGTGGTGAGCACCATTTATTTTAGTATTACTGTGCAAAGATGAAGACGAGGATGAATTACTCATAGTCCTATGTGGATTCCAAGAAAAGTCTGTATTTTTGTTGCTTTGCAGCAACTGCTGCGTTGTGCAGTCTCTAAAGTCAACCATGCCTTTTTCAGTCTTCCCGTCCTCTTGCACAGGGCCTGGAGAGAACCTACTTGCAACACCATTGCCGGAGGGCACCGAGCAATCCTGCGTCTTTAAGGCACTGGTAGAAGTGTGTGTGTGTCCATTAAAAATGGCAGTGCTGTCTTTGTGAGACTGAATCCCATTTTGTTTCCGTCCAGGAAGGATCTGCTGCAACTTCGTAAATCCAAAATCATCACTTTCTTCTTCCTCTTCTTCATTCCAGCTACTTATTCCATTGGGTGTGATCTCGTTTTCCATCTCACACTTTTTAATATGATTTCTGAAACAGATATGATTATTTAATACCATATCTTTTATAAAAAAAGGCACATTTACAGGTCATTTCAAGTGCTAAGTATTTATCTTCCTAATTGTTATCAGTACATACTTGAGTGGTTTTTACATTCTCAAGATAATTATCTCAAACTCTGAGCCATGTCCTTTCAATGTCACAAAACGTTGTATCGCCTTACAAAAGATTTCACAGATTTGGTATTATTATTAACGCAGCACTACCAGAGGTTTACATGGGAGTGACCGAATTCATGCTCATGTGAAATGCTATTTCCAAGGCCTTTAATTTGACCAGCAGTCTCAAATCACATTACAATAATTATTTATTTGTTAACAGAACTGTACTACCATGGACAGCATGAATGGTGCAGGAATATGCAAACCATCAGAAGGAGTTATCTTTTTTATCAAGAGATGTGATCTTCCTTATCTAGTTACAAACAAACAAACAAAGAAAAAAGAAAGTATACAGAGAAAACTTTTATTTTTTTAGAAAATTATTTTAATTAATGTGTTAGATTTATTTTGTCTTCTCTCAAGGAAAAATCTGTTCAAGATCTATAAATCAAACATATTCTTAGCTTTTGACAAAATCCCAAAGAAACTACTTTTCATCTTTTAAGCATATAAAACAAAGTATTCTGCCACAAGTGCACTGGCAATTTACATTTACTCTGACAGTGTAGTGGCAAAGCTTTCATTCAAAAAATTAACTCTGTAACAAACCCTAAGTGGAATTAAAACCTAAACCTTCAAGAGTTATGCATACTCTTGATTTGCTGGAAAAAAACAACCATCGCTCCCAACTCCCAAAGCTAGCAATTTAAGTTCACAAAAAAAGGTGGGAAATAATTAGCTACACAGTATACTAGTGAAACCAGAAAGCCAATTAACTGTGACAACAATTTGGTTAAGATTATCACAATCATAAATTATATTAAACATAATATGTTTGAGGAGTTGCATGGTTGAAAATGGTATATCCAGTGGTACATATTTAGTATCAGTGGACAGCGCAGGCTTTTAAACTCATGCTTTTCAGACTAAATTGATATTTTTGGAAGTCTCAATATTCTTCTCATTTAAAAAACATTAACAATGCAATAATAAGAGGTGATGGTGCCTGTATCACACATTGTTTAAAATATGGGTAAGAAATACTGCTTAGGATATTCACTTTGTGGCACTGGTTTTATTTTTCCTAAACACAGACAAATCCCACTCAGGTGGTAAAGTCTCCTCAGCATTACGCAGAACTGGACTGTGGAAGAACAAGATCACCTTTACAAATCACAAAGTACAGTATTTTTTACAGTATCCTGGGCCCTGTTTGAGCAGTAGTGTTGGACCAGATGACCTCCAGAGGTCTCTTCCAACCTCAACCATTCTATAATTTTATGATTCTTGCCTCTAAACAACAAGCGTGCTTCTGAAAAAGATGCAGGAACCCTCTTAAAAAAAATATCTACAGAACAGTCTGTTCAAGTGGAAGGTTTCTTTCTAAACTCCAATTCCTCTTGCAGTTAAGAGTTTCACTGGTGCTTTCTGTTCTATTCCATTCTCAAGGTCTTTTAGAAGAATTTTTCATATTGTAAATGGATTTTTAATCCATCTTCTCTCTCAAGTGTGACTTAAACCTTGGTGTTCACACACATAAGGTACGCTGTGACTTTTTTTTTAAAAAGCAGCTAAAGAAAGAACTTAACAGCTAGTATGCATTTACGTTTGTTCCTAGGCACCTTTAGCAAAAGTAATCAAATCATACCAGCTTTTTGTTTTTGAAATAAACACTTACTTTTCACTAGTCAGAATCCTTTAACGTATGCCTGCTGCTTCCATACAGATGTGCTACATCCTAGGACTCCTAGGTCACATTATCAAGCAATGTGTGGTCCAAAGACTAGAGACAAGGCTTGGAGTCAAGGTAACTGTAGTTCTGTCCTCAACCATTTATATAGCTATACCTTATTTTTAAATTTCAGCGCCTCAGAGCTTCCCTCTTATAAAGCTGAAATGAATTTCAAAAATGCTATACAGTTATAAACGCAAACCCACTAGAGGTGAATGATTAGCATCTGCATTACGAGATCAGAAACACTTACACCCCGTTGAGATCTTTAGCTATATTGCTTGGACCTGGCATGGCATCTTCAGGTTTGCCTATGCTATTAAAGTTGAGACCTTTTTGAACACTTGACTGCTTGGTGTAAAGCTGATACGGAATGTGTGAGAGGAGACGTCCAGCTTTAATGCTGAAACAAAAAAAAAAAAGGAACAGGTTACTACTTAAGACATTTGAAAAAAACCCAACCTATTCTAAAAAAATACCTCATGTACAATAAACTATTACTTTTGTCATTACCTTTTGCTGTTCTGCTATATGTACTTGCAGTCCCTTCCACAACCCCCTTCCCACTACTAACTGGATTGAACTGAAAAGTAATTTGTGATGTGGTGACTGGTACTACAAAAGATATCTGCACAGTTGTGTTCGTCAGTTGCCTACACACTTTTATCTTCTCCAATTGACACAAACAAACCCCAAATATTTAATTTCAACACCAAAATAAACAATGTCCAGTCAAAAAACAAACTGATGAGTGGTCCAGGTTATTCTAACTGAACATGAGGAGCAGCTAATTAGGAGCGGCTGGGGGAACTGGGATTGTTTAGCCTGGAGAAAAGGAGGCTGAAGGGAGACCTTATCGCTCTCTACAACTACCTGAAAGGAGGTTGTAGCGGGGTGGGGGTCGGCCTCTTCTCCCAGGCAACTAGCAACAGGACTAGAGGACATAGCCTCAAGCTGCGCCAGGGGAGGTTCAGGTCAGACATTAGGAAAAATTTCTTCACAGAAAGGGTTATTAGGCATCGGAATGGGCTACCCAGGGAGGTGGTGGAGTCACTATCCCTGGAGGTGTTTAAGAAAAGACTGGACATGGCACTTAGTGCCATGGTCTAGTTGACACAGTGGTGTTAGGTCAAAGGTTGGACTCGATAATACGAGAGGTCTCTTCCAACCTAGTTGATTCTGTGATTCTGATTCTGTGATTAACAATGCTGACTGAGCTCTTTAACTTGGAACAATGCAAATGCATGTGTTCCAAGCAAATTTGGGTAGAATTTGAAGGTGGTCAGCTAGGATGTGGTTCACTATTAAGGAGGAACAACTTTTTTCATTCCAAAAGGATAATTACCCCTTCTTGTGAGAAAATTCACTGAAGAAAGCTAGACAGAAGAATAATTTCTAAATAGACCTTCCATAAATATCTACCACAATCATTCCTGTTCTGTCCTACGTGTTCCACTGTTTCTCCTTCTTATTTTTCTTCTTCCACTGAAACTGCAATTATATTTCAGTAACTGCTAAATTCCTTAGGGAAGTCATGGACTTTGAAGTGGAATCCTCTCAAAAATACACCACAGCATGGTTTCATCTCTCCACCCCAACACCTGTTGCCGGCAGTAGAGGTAACAGCCTTCCCAGCCTATACTTCCACCGCTTCTTCATATACAACTCTTCATATTGAACACTGGGTCAGAGATGCTGAAACTTCTTGCAGCAGACGAACCTCTCTCATATCGAAGAAGCTTAATATTAGCATTCAGTTTTGAAGATACAACTGGATTCAAATTTTTAAAGAGAATTTAGCCCAGTGACAGATACTGTTTTTCCTGGTCTTTAACACCTGAATGCTTTCTCTTGGAGATGTGCTTTTTAACTAGCTCAAATCGGTACTACTGTCAAGGGAGCCAGACAGCAGAACAAAAGCCCTTAGGAGCTTTCTTGCAGCAATTAGAGAAGAATATAGTGGGAGATCACATTTCCCAATTAGATAAATTAAAACTAGTTAGGCATATACGTAGAGACCTGGTAAGGTTTCTATGGGAATGGGATGGTAAAAACAGCCCTAAAAATATGTCAATTAAATATTGTTTGATACATGAACATATAGCATTCATAAAGGAACATCATTTATGTTAAACATTGCCAAACAGAGTTAAAAATATGCATGGTAGAGTTCCAAAGCTTTCTTGTACAGAAAGTGGTGATGCAGCAACTAAGCTTTTACAATGCCTTGTTAGACTGTTTCTCGTATCACTGCGTGAACCTGGGTGCATAGCCACCCAGGTAATGTTTCAAAATCATCACCGCAATTTCAAGATGACAAAAAACCACATTTATTTAAGAACTTGTTCATACCAAGATTTTAGCTACTGGAGTAGTTGCATTACGAGATCAATACACAGTTGGTTTGGTTTTTTTTCAAATTGTATTAAGACGCAGCAACAGGAATCAAATTTTAAATGCATCATTCAGCGTCTTTCCCCATTCTACACTCCCTGGATCACAGAATTCATAATCACTAAAAAAATTAGGTTGGAAAGGACCTCTGGAGGTCTCTAGCCCATGCTCAAAGCAGGGTTATCTTTAAAGTTAGATCAGGTTGCCCAGGGCTGAGTCCACCCAAATTTTTAATATCTCCACGGGCAGAGATTCCACAACCTCTCTAAGCATCTGTTCCACTGCTTACTCTCTTTCACTACGAAAAATCTTTTCCAGATAGTAAAAATTTTCTTTGCTGCAACTTGCGACTATTGCCTCTTGTTCTCTTGCTGTGCATCTTGAAGAAGAATCTGGCTCAACGCTCTCTGTAACCTCCATATAGGTAATGAAAGACAACAATCAGATCCCCTCCTACTCTTCTTTCCAAGCAGAACAAAACCAGGTTCCTCAGCCTCTTGTCATATATCATATGTTTCAGGCCCTTATTCATGTTGGTAGTTCTCCTCTGAACTCGCTCCAGTTTGTCAGCATCTTTTTTGTACTGAGAAGCCCCAAATCAGACACAGAACTCCAGATGTAGCTTTGGAAGTGCTGAATAGATTGGAAGAATCACTTCCCTTGACCTGCTGGCTACAGTCTTGCTAATGCGAGCCGGTATGCTGTTAGCCTTTATCTCCACAAGGGCACAACTGCTGCTCCATGGTCGACTTGTAGTCCACCAGGACCCTCAAGTCCTTCTCTACAAGGGTGTGTCCTAGCCAGTGAGTCCCTAGCCTGTCTGGTTGCATGAAATTAATTCTGTCCCATGTGCAGGACTCTGCATTTGACTTTGTTGAATTCCATAAAGTTTCTGTCATCCTATTCCTCCAGTTTGTTGAGACTCTCCAAAAGGCAGCCCCACTCTCCAGTATATCAACTGTTCCCTTCTATTTGCCATCATCAACAAACTTGCTGAAGGTACTTCCACTGCATCACCAATGTCCACATTGTTAACAAAGACATTAAAGTGCATCTGCTCCAGTATCGACCTTTCAGAAATGCCACTTGTAACCATTTGCTAGTTCGACTCCAAACTGTTGACCACCACTGTCTGAGCCAGGCAGTTAAGCCAGTTCTTCACCCAGCTAGCAGCCCACTATTCAATCCATATCTCCCGAACTTGACCAGAAGAATGCAATGGAGGTCTGTGTCAAAAGCCCTACTGTAGTCAAAGCAAATGATATCTACTGCTTTCCCGTTGGTCTGGTCATCTCATCACAGAAGATAACCAGGCTGGTCAGGCATGATTTGCCACCCTAGATACAGCTTCCAGGAGGGCATCTTCCATAGTCTTCAGTGACTGCGGTGAAGCTGGTCACAGTGCAGTTCCCTGGATCCTTCTTCTTTCCCTTTCTGAAGACAGGCATGACACTCGCCTTTTATCCAGACTTCTGGAAAATCTTATCTGATCGTCATGCATTTTCAAAGATGACAGAGTGGTGTAGCATTGACATCAGCCAGCTTCTTCATCTCCCTTGGATGCATTCTATCCAGTACTGTAGAGCTGTAAATGTCATGTTTCCTTAAGTGAACCATTAGTTATGCTTTGGTAGCATTTCTTTTCTCCAAGCTCTGCCATTAGGCACACAAGCCTTCAAGGCATGAAAGTACACCTTGCCACTAAACACTGAAGAAAAGGCAGTATTGAGTACCTCAACTTTTTCCATATCCTTTGTCACGAGGTTGCCCTGCCATTGAACAGCAGGCCTGTTCCATTTGCTTCTGGTATAGCTATAAAAGCCATCTCCTTCCCCCTCAATATATTTCTAGTTTCCAAAAAAAAGCTACTGTGTTAAAGTAACATGGCATCTCTTCTGAAAACTGTACTGGTTTAAGACTGGTAGCTTTTATTTATCAAATATTTTGCAGAAAAGAGAAATGAAGTGTGATGTACCAGACTAACTTTTTGTTTTTCTGGGGAAATTACTTTAAACTATTTTCTTCACATTTGTGTTAGATTTACACAGATCTTTAGAAAAACCATTCACTCCATTTGAAAATCAAAATAAGAAATCCAGAAATTCTACTGGTAGCTCATTTTAGTGGTTAGTTATCCTCAGTCTCTGAGAAGTGATTTTATTATAAAAGTCAAAGAATGTTTTTTAGAAGAATATTCAAATTTGAAAGTCAAGCTCTCAGAACAGGTTATGTCAAAATTTAAACCACCTAAATAACCTTAATTTGGCTTCTATTGGACATTGCACAACAACCTTTCCAAGCTACATAATTGTGTTGTGTATTTTTCAAATAAAGGAATCTAAATCTCCAGATTTAGAAAGGAGGTCTGCCTGCAAGTGTCTTCCTTCATTTGTTGCAGAAATGGAGATACAGCAAAAACACGAAACAAGGAAAGAATGATTCTGTCGCTGAAGCAACCACACATTACTCTGCAATACTGGATTTCGCAACTACTGTTACCACAGGATCTCTATGTGATGCTAATTAAACCAAAATTCTAGAGCTACCTGCATTTAACAACCATTTTATGAGAGTCTGACTTTAGACCATAGTTCAGAATGTTCACAGTTCAGAATATGCAAAGCTTTTAATGCACCAATGAACTTCAACATATGCCTTACCAACCTTGTATAAGTAACTCTGAAAAATCTTATCTCACATAGTTCACACAGCATATTCCAAATTATTGACATTTTTGGTGTTTTACCTTAATGTATTTTTGGGGGCTGTCAAACAAAGAATGAAAATAATAGCCATTGTAGTAAGTGCCATGGTAAATTCATTAATCTTTGGAAAGCAGACAGATGCTATAGTGATAAGCACCAATAAAAGACAGGAATTAATTATTCATTCTGTTATCAGCAAAGAATACAAGTCACATGCACTAAGTAAGGAACAGGGTTACAGAGAGAAGCAGCAAAAAACAAAGACAATGAATTAGCAATTTGCAACCTGAATTCAGTCTTTTCTATGAAGTGAATGTGGCAGGTACCATAGTGAAAAAAGATAGCATGTGATCATGCAATTAAGGACTAGATCACAATGTCTGCACACAAAGAAATAAATCAAAGCTCCACAGACAAACGACCTTTTCATTTTGCAACCTTGAATGACAAGACTGACGATCTAACAACACTGCTTTACCAGCAATTTGTGACAGTAATATTTTAGGGTTGATTCTTAACAAACTAAAAAAAACCAAATCCATCATACCGCACTAACATGACGTGCACATAAATATTAAACAAATTTGGAATCTCTACATCCACTGCACTGATTTTCACCAGCTGATCTACTGAGGAGAACATCGTTTATTATTCCATACACAGAGATGGAGTATTTAACCAATGAGTGTTCTTCAATACTGCTGAGAGAAAGGGGAAAAATGAGGGGTTGCTGTGAAATCAGCTTTTATTCCAGATTCTGACATGAACCCTGCTCTACTGAGACAGTGTCAACTTGTGCCCAACCCCATGTATCTGTCTATACTCAGTTCTTCTGACTTATTCTACAGTACAACCTTCCAGAACCAGGAGATGCACAACCTGAACACAAGATATCATAAGCAAAATTTTAGGAGATTTCATACATTAGGTTCTAGCAAGTCTCTACTGAATGCATACAAACTGATTTTTCCAACTTGGTTAAAACCATAATGAGCTTTAATGGCATCAATGAAAACAGCCACATCTTTCAAATAGAGACACACCTACTACAAGTTTTCCAAGTCCTTAAACTCATGCCTGAGGCCCTAAAACGGTTTAAAAAATGTACCTAAAGTCTTTTTCAAACTGAGGAACGTATCATTTCTGACTAAAGTTTAAAAAATTTACCTTAAAGATACATGATATGAAACAGCTGAATCCAAACCAGCAAACCAAAACTATGAACTGCAAAAAGGATTTTACAAGTATGTATGCAGAATCGTTCCTTGCCTGCTTCTGCTGGTTGTCTAGGAAGGGGGCTAGTTAAGAATAGCATGACACTGACAGAATGATTTCCAGAACATATTCCTGCCTGTTCTATTTCCCATGGGTTCCTTAGATGGAAGAAGACAGATGCAAGCCAGATTAACTGCTCTGAGCCTGGCTATCGTCTTTTTCAAGAACCTGTGGACAACTTTAGTTGATCCTATATATTCCAGTGCATGGAGGAACCAAAGAACATAAATTCTTTGTAAATAAAACTTGTGGGGTTTTTAAAATTTTGTTTTGTTACAAAGTGACAACATAATAAATGTTTAGATGGATTAATTTCAATTTTATGAAAATGCTTTTCAATTGACATTCTTCTGTACAGATGGAATGAAACTTAGGCAATGAACAAGGCAAGAGGTTAAAAAACAATCACCTGGTACTTATTCAAACATACTGAGATGAAGGCTAGTCAATTAATTGGGTATTAAAAGGAATGAACAGGATAATGTTCACTTTCCTGATATGCCTGAGACTTTCTGAATGTTCTTAGTTAAACTGTTTCTTAAGGAACAATCACTAAGAAGCACATCTTCAATGTAACAGTGGTATTTTTACTCAGTTGTTGCAAGGACAGATTTATTTTTAACTGAACCATAATCTCAAAATGCCATCTTCTATAATATTGATTTTCCAGATTTTTTTTTTTTTTTTCCCAAAAGGAGAAGTCTCCAAAAGCAGTAGACCTAAACTTACCTTTCCATGATCCATTCTGGCCGAACTACTTTTTCTCCTTTCAATTCTTTTATTTTGGCATTTGGTAGATTTGTGGCAATGATGTGAGTTGTTTTTGATCTGGAATAATACACATGGTATTGGCCTCCATGCAACATCATTAGCCGTCTTAATTCATCAGCTGAGGGATCTATAAAATTAAAACCAGAAATATTCCTGTTTTGTGTCAGCAAATACAGTAAGAAAAACAACTTTAATTGAGAAATATGATGCCATGATCAGAAAGAGTGCAAACTGTTGTTTTTCTCCTGACAAAACTTACAAGTTCTTCAAAGAACAAATCAGGAAAACATTTCTGAAGAAATGTAGAAAATTGTGTTTCTGAAGAGACTGATTCAAAATGTAAACATTGTACTTGTTATAGAGGATCTTTCCACAACATGTATGATCGAAGGGGGGAAAAAGTACTCAGTAGATTTAATGCTAAACTACATTAAAAACATTTTACATCAACGTAACACAAAATTAGATTAACTCACTTATCTTTTCACCAGAGTTTGGTAGAGCAGTTTACACTCAGAAAAGAATAAATATCAAAAGAGTTTAGCAACAGCACAGAACTCCTACTATACAATTTCTGATTTACTGAAGCAGTTAACTCACTCTTTCCTTACCAGGTTATTCTTGAATTGCTGCAGGGAACAGCGAATACCTTAAAAACTAACATCTCTTCTTATCCCCCAATCATGTTAAAAACAATACTTATTTTGCAAGCAGAACTGGGGAAAAAAAAGTTTTAGTTTTTGGAAAACATTTGCAATGGTGTCACACTGGCACCAAAAGATTTGGGTCAGCACAAATAAAATGTTTTGAATAGTGAATCTGGCACAAGCTACTAAAAAAAAAAAAAAAAAAAATAGAAGTTTATCAATGTAAGAAGGACGAAAATTTTTTTACAGAATACAGTTACAATTCCTTCCAGTAGCCTACTGTCAACTCTCAAAATATTTCTAACACTTGATTATACCTCTAACTTTTAACTGAAAAGACCACACATCTCCAAGTGTTCCTATTCCAGCCTTTTGGACAACCATCTCGTAGAGCTCTGTTTAGGAATTAGTACCTTGAAGAATATGCAAATACTAGATTTTCACTAAGCAAACTGCCTGTATTAAATAACTGATTCAGATGCATTAACAGTTTAACATGTCCACCTTAACCTTTTTCAGTCTGTTTGAGCCCTGCACTCAAACCAGCACTGCTCCATACCACAGAACCTGTACACAACAGTTATGTAATAGTCACAACATTCCTGGCATAGGTCCCTGAAAAAGCCTTCTGGGAAGTTTCAAAAAGTCATTAAGCTGCTTTACAGAACCCAGGAGAAATATCAACATAAGTATTGTAGATTAAAAATCTTACTGAAGTTAACATACACTATCAGTCCATCACAGACAATGCATATATATGTCTTGCGTTTTCTCTTGTTCCTCCTTCCACTATTAATGGGATCGCTGTCTCAAGCATTATGTCACTGCGAGCAAGAAAACCCCAACATATCCACCCAAACATAAATTTAATGCATACACTCCAAGTCCAAGGCAACCATAAATAGTCTGGAAAATTAAAAATTTAATATACGTAGAAGTATGGAGGAAGTTAAAAGGTTTCATTTCAAATAGTAAGATCGCAGAAAGGTGAAAAATTTACTATTCCTATCAGTGACCATGTAAATGATTTAGTAAAGTAATACTTATATTCAGAACATAAATCTGATTTTATACTGAAAACCTTAATCATGAAAGACACAGTAATGGTTATATATTTACTTAGCTGCAAACTCATGTGTTTTACAGTTCTTTACTCCACTTAAGATGGTAAACAGACACTAGAACAAAACAGAACGGATCCTTAAAAAAGTAAAAGCTTCACCTGTAAAGCCATTGACATAGATGGCGACTCCACTAAAGATACTTGATGAATTTCCATCCCTCTGGTGCTGTATGGCTGACTCTGACCGGAATTGATCCTCCAATTTCTTAACCTTTGCCGACATGTACCCACCCTAGTTTTTAAGTTAAAACAAAACAAAATGACACCCATGATGCTAGTCTTATTTTCTTATGTTTACGAACAGAAACTGGTCAGGTAAGCAGCATTCCTTCAAATCTATTTTGGTTGATATACAGAAGACATATTCTTTCTCCAAATGAAAAACAGCAAATCCTCCACCCTAAATTCTTAGCTACAAGATAACTGCATCTTGTTACTAATATGGCAGGATTTATTTCATACTTCTTTTATATTATTCTATAAGAAAAAGATTCTGTCTATATAAAAATTCTTGTAGAATAATAAGAAAAAAGAAATAAGCGAATGATGCAAGTTTGGATGATAAATCAGAGGCTCATTCCTTACAGAAATAATGCAGAGAATATTCATTAAGCTCCACTTATTTTCAGTTCTTAAATATATATGAGACAGTAGTATTGTAAATACTTATATACATTAGATGCCTCAGTTATTGTTTGTCCAACTATATAGAATGTGGTAGAGACAACCATAAATAGTTTAAAAATTATTTAGTTTAGTTTTAAATGGTGATTTAAAGCTATTCAAGGGTCTGCACTTATTAATAATGCAATTTAGCAGATTACTGTGAACAAAGGCTTCAAAACCTGGCAATTTAAAAAATTTATTTTGAACTTAATTTCAAGTGAATCAGAAGGTTTTAATTTATAGCACACCTTTAGCATATATAACAAAACTGTAAACCCTTTCAAACCACACTGCCATTTACCTCTTAAAAAAAAACAAAACCAAAACCAAAACCCACTTGGTTTTGAACTTACCCATATTCCCCAGCCATCGCCATCGCCAGCTCGTTTCCGCCATCCACCCCGGCTCATACTGAAGCTTCTGCATAGGAAGAACAATGCTTGATCAATCAGATGTTTAGTAATATCATCAGTGGCATTTCAATGATGCATTACAGGCCATCTACAGATTATCAGAAAGATTACATTTTTCAACGGGGTTCACTGAATTATGAGTTACACAGTTAACCTAGAAATGAAAAATTGCATAAAAACCTAGTTCCTCAGTTTTGTAGTAATGCATATTGTAGCTGCTGCTACGTATCAAAAAACACACATACACATTTTGTTCTATTCACCCAGAATACAAAAAACTCATTACAATGTTCAGTTTCCACTGTGGTTTATTAAATTCTTCCTGTTCATCATATATCTCCTAAAAAACAGGAGTAATAAAAGCTTCTCAAATACAATTGCTACCATTCACGCAAAATATTGCCCAAGTCAGGAATAGTATTTTATTTCCTATTTGACACTTATCTACATGGTGGGACACAGGCAAACACCTCCTAGTACTAGAGACTGCATTAATTTCACCAATGGATTTACAGCTAATCATAAAATCTCCAAACACTTGTTACTCCAATGCAATACATCACATAAAAGCAAAAAAAAACAAAGGCCATCTCATGGTCAATGAAAAGCCAGTTGTTTAAATGATCTAGTATGGTCTACAGCTAAGTTTATGATTTGTTTCTTTGGGGTTTGTTTGCTTGTGTTGTTTAACAATAAATAAACAAATATACTCAACCAGCCAAACTGCAGTTTTCCTTTATGCAAGACACTTATCCCTGGACCATGAGCTGTACACAGCAGTGTCCCCAGATGAGCTATTAGTTGGCTAGAACAGAACCCGTGGAGAGAAAAAGAAATGTTTTGGACTGTAGCCAACTGTTCACTGCACCCAGGTGATTCACATTACCTATAGTTGTTGTAATACCGTTTTTAAAATATTAATGATGTAGCAAGATCGTGGGGTCGCTGCCTGCTATTACATTTCCCACTTTCTACTCTAACAAGTTCCCTAAATAGCAACAGTTTTGTCTTTTAGGGCTATCAGCTTTTAAGAGTGTGAGGACAGGACTCTGAAATAACAGTAAGAAGATTTAAGTCAGTCACCTTTATTTTATTAAAAATTTAATTTCTATTCCTTTACCCTCCATAGAATTGCACAAAACTA
This sequence comes from Nyctibius grandis, assembly GCF_013368605.1. NCBI lineage: Eukaryota > Metazoa > Chordata > Aves > Nyctibiiformes > Nyctibiidae > Nyctibius > Nyctibius grandis. Next base: position 51,606,429 of record NC_090659.1, read on the forward strand.
CAGTTAACACACAGAAGGAAGTCAACTGTTTTTTTTTCATCCTTGTCTGCTTTTGAGAAGATACCTATTCTCTGGACTATCCATAGCACCATCCAGTAACAGAGCACAGATGCTTCACTCAGTCTCCAGACTACCAGAAAGCACATAGAGCTGTGGATGGAGATAAGAACACATTTTGGTCATTTTCCTATCCAGGCCTTCTACTGCACTGTTCTGGAGACTGCATCAATTTATCACATTAAAATTTTGTTTCCTCTGAACCTGGCTGAAAGTTGAATTCTAGCTTTCGTCTTTTAAATCCCTTTTGTTCTAGAGCTACCAAGCAGGCATACTCTGAAATCCAGCTAAACTACCCTGGATTCCAGGCAAGTTTGATCGCAGAACAAGACATAGCTGCAGGAAAGTTTTCATAAATACGATCATCTTCATGGAAGACTGCAAATATGCCAAATCAGGCAACCACAGAATTATAGTCAAAGTAGGTATAACTACTTTGAAAAGACAAGCTTCAGTTGTATGCTTCAGGACCTCTGCAAACACAGGAAGATTATGATGCACCTGGTTTTATTCTTCTTGTAGTTGCTGTAATTTGATACATAACCTACACACATGTATATAATTATGAAGACTAATCACATGTCAAGGAGGTGAGCTCTACACCAACAAGCAAAACAAAGCAACCCCTCCTCAGTATGTTGTATTTTCTCTCTAGGTACCTGTGTTTCTTACCCAGAGACCAATTTCCAAGACATTGAGCTTTGTGGAATTAATTTTTAGTGGTTTGGATTATATCTAATAGATACCACAGAACTCTTAAGGAGCAGTGAGAAAAATGAGAGGAGATAAGCTAGGTGACCACATGAAATACAAAACTGACTTTTTTCCTGTAGAGGTCAGTACACACTATAAATGGCTGGATGATTTCTTTAATATGAAAATTTGTGTTTTTCCATCAGCTGAAGTCAACTGTAATTCAAATCTATCACTTCTGGCTAAGAAGTTCTTGGAGAAAGCAGAAAAGTGTAAGTTCAAGAAAAAAAAAACATTCATGAAAATGTTATCTAGTGGTTTTAGGTATTATAAGTATCAGTGTATGAGCTCACAAGAGACACCAGAATTTTAACTACTGATTACTCTTTCTCCTTCTTAATAAAGGATGGCAAAGTCTTAAAGGATGGCTACAAAAAGGCCAGAGGCTCTCTATCCACAAGGAGCCACATGGAGAGGACAATAGGCAACGGGTGCCAGTTGCACCAGGAGAGGTTTCATCTCGATATAAGAAAGAAATTTTTTACCGTGAGAACAGTCAATCACTGGAACAACCTCCCCAGGGACACAGTAGAGTCCTCATCACTGGAGGTTTTCAAGCTGCAACTGGACAGGGTACTAGATAATCTTATCTACGATTCCTTACCCCTTAAAGGGTGGACTAGTCAGTCGTTCAAGGTCCTTTCCAATCTAGGCTGTTCTATGATTTTAAGTCTATCAAAAAGCAAATCTCGTATGAAAAGAAAATCTTACTCTGAAAAAAAAATAACAAAGAACCTTCAAGACTGTATGAAATGCACACTGTAAGTCACCACAGTCTAACAAAGATCTGCTTTATTCCAATCACTGAGTTCTTAAGATAGGATTTGATAGATAGTTACTCTGACCCCTATGTAGACAACCTCTTGCTTAAACAAAAATACCTAATGCCTGATAAACTGAAGAACTGCCTTCATGAGGGTCAGCTTTTCTGAAACCTTGAAACACATTTAATTTTTCTTCAGGACACTGGGAGGTGAAGAAGAAAGATCTCTAGTCAAAAAGCCATTATATCAGGACACCACAACCAGTGGGGTCAATTAAAATCAGAACCATGGGTACGTGCCTAGTTTGATTACAACTAGATATAAGAAAAACAAAACTACTTTAGGTTAGTGTGTTAAAAACACGACATATCAACTTCCAAAAGTTGTCTTCCTAGAGCCTGCAAAACTAGAGAAACTAGGCTGTAATGCCTACTTACAATATCTGATAATGATTTACCATTTCCTTGGCAGATGTGATTTTTGACTCAGTCCACTTAGAATCTAAACACACAAGTTAGGAGTGTGGTACTTCAGCGATTACTAGATGTCTTTGGCTCAAGTCTTGAGAGTCATGGATTATTTTCTTAATGCTGATATGAAAACCTGGGAGACTAATTTTTTGCCTTTGTAGTTCCAGGAACTGAATGATGAACCAAGGTTTCTGGACTAAGGAGAATTCCCACTGCTGAAGACTTAAGCTTATATAGTATGAGTTTTTCCTTGAGAATGAAGACCTCTACAGCTGCCTTGCTGAAACCTAAGGAACAAACGAGCATGAGAGACACCTTGCACATGATATATTATATCAGAGGAAAAGTTAAGCAAGATTTGAAACATGCTCACTGGTTCAAGAAATAAGAAATGTAAGGATGATACGATGCTCCCTCTATGGGAATCATGATAAAGGGATGAGTAAGAGAAACACTTTGTAAAGGACCCTTGAGGTGGAGGTGGAGGGGGGTGGTGGTGGAAATCAAGACAGCGGACTTAAACACCCACCACAAGCAGGTCAATTTCAGACAAGGGTTCATTGTTCTTGTGATTATAGTATCAAACTTGTTTCAGAACAGTTTTCACTGTTTTCACAAATTCAAGAGCACACATGCAGTGAGTCAGTGAAAGTGAACCACCACAGTTACTAGCTTTCAGGGTATCTCTAGAGCCTGAAGGACAAGCTATGAAGTGACCCTTTGCCCAGGGAAAAGCTTTTTAAATAAAACTGAAACGCTCATATTCTGGACCTGTGAACACAAAGAAATCTTCAGCAATTAAAGAAAAAATCCCAACAAACTCTGAAACTGGACAAAAGCCTGTGATGGTAGAAACACTATTCCTAGGAATAGAATTCAAGTTTTCAGTGCAAGAGAAACAACCTTTCAAGAAGAAAAAAAAAAAGTCAAGAACTCTTGTGATCAAAATTAACATAATTTGGCCCTGCATCTCCTTCTAGACCACATAAAAATGGTGAAGTCTTACTGTTCTACAAAATAGGGTTAACTACAACTCAAATTCCTATGGGGTGATCCTTTTCAAAACTGAAGCCAGAAAAGAAACAAGGAGTTTTGATGCTTTGTACATGATTGCAGGCTCAGAAATACTCAATACAACCCACTAGGAAAAGATATGTAACATCCCTTTGAGCACTGCTTCATAGGCCTAGCATTGTACTTCCCAATCTACAATCACTTAATCCTATTATTAAAGACTGATAATCAAAGCCTACAGATCAACTAATGGAATGAACTGTTAAGTCTACATTTTATGAATTCTGTAAACATGTCTGTGTGTACAGAAGAGTTGCACAGCAACTGTGAGATTTCAGATCGCAAAACAAGGAATGTAGATGTGAAAGTTGATGTTAATATTTGTTCTAATCTCATCTGTAGCACTGTCTGATGCAGGAAAGTTATTTCTTTAAAATACTATAAAATCAGGGTAGGGTGGTTGTAAGACAAGTGGCTTTCCATCATCTTGGGCAGTTGGGATAACACGTAACAGACAAACCCAAACCAAAACCACAAGTATCAGGGCAAAAAATGCTTGGGAGCACAGAATATAGATCTCAGTGCCTGTAATAAGTGAGCATGGATCCTCACAGGCTTTTTAATTCCAGGTCAGTACTAGTCCTGCCCAAATCCGTGTTGTCTCTGCCATGCTCTTCAGCATTCACTTTTCCAGGTGTATGGCACAGAGACATTTCTGCTGCCTCTTCAAGTAGCCAACTTGAATCTGGCACAATATACACTTTATGGCTCTGCACTACAGGAAAACATATGAACTATTTCCAAAGACAAAATGAGGTTGCACTGTGACTCAACGAATAACTGACAAACTTGTGTCTAAATACATGGCACAAGTAACTTCTAATCTAGATAATCCAATTTCAGGTAACTGAAAGCTGAGTGAAAGTGTAACACATTGTAGCAGTTATTTTGCATTTTTGACCAGAGTGAACATCTTGTTCATGTCCTCTAATGCAAAAGAACTTGATTTAATTAATACATTCAGACACCACAGGCCTTATTTTTGAAGGTGTAACTCTACCGCTAACGGAAGTATGGATATCTCGGGCCACTGCTAATGAATATCAGAACCTTTTCCTTGAGCTGTAGATTGAATCCATCCCAGCTCAGCAGGGCTTAAAAGTTGTTTCCATCAAGTGGGTATTTTGTGGCCTGTTTGAGTTTCATGCATCTACATTCCAGCTCCCACATCAAGCTCACCACTCTACTTGGCACTAATCTGCAAGCTCTTTGAGGAAAGAACTGTCTTACGTGTTTACACATTTCTCAGCACCAGAGAGTCCTATTCTTGGCTGAGTCTTGTGGAAAAGAGCTGCTGCTACAGGGTCTAAAACTGTTTTCTACCACATACTGAAAAGTTCAGAATCCAGCAAAATAAAAGTAAAAAAGACAGTTCAAAAGGGTTTTTTTTAAGATACTTTATTTTTAAATCCCCATCATTTTAGACACTTCAGAGTTAATGCTACTGTTCCATATTAAAATAAACTAGTCAGTATGTTGCAAAGCAACTGAATTTTATTCTAGGCAGGAAATAAACTCTCAGGGTGAAATTTCATAAGATGGTTGAGTCAACTTGATGGCTGACTGCTACCAAAAGGGATGGTTCTTCTCTGCAACCTCTGCTGGCCTAACAGGCTTTATCCCTTCTTCCCAACCTGTACTCTACCTTCGAACTCACATGGCCCCTATGTTCATACTGGTGCTATGTGCAATTCAGCTCACTTAATCAACAGAAAATTGACATCATTTTACGGGTTAGTTTCCTGCCAGTTCAGCAAGCTGAACTGACTAACAAAAGTATCAGACAAAGCCAAATCAGACAGGCCAGAAAAGAGGAATGGATTGGACTGTTCCTTTCATTGCCAGTGGGATCTTAAAATTATCTTAGCCATTTCTAGAAACTGGCTTTTAGGGTCATGGCTATAACCAACTGTGGCGTAAATGTGGACACGGAGTTGCAATGAGCTAGCTAGTCTTCACTAACTAGCCCTCCTTATGTTTTTCCCCCCCAATAAACATGAGAGGTATGCTACCTCACCTTTTCTGTAGGGCAAGAGCATTCAAAGACAGTTACAATCGAACAGCTCCCCATCTTAAGCCACATGTGCCCATACAATAATCACTTCTAACTACAAGCACCTGATGTTACAGGGTCAACCAGCAAGTTCTGTTTTGCAGTTCAATCTTTGATGATATTTTAAAGGAATAGAAATAAAATTAGCTGAAGGACACTTGAAAAATACCTGTCCCCAAAAATACCCAACACCACCCCCATCTCCTGTGAATAAGCCTAAGAGTATAAACTAGGAAAGAACAACCATTAAAATCTTGGGCAAATTAAATATTAGACACAAAACTATTAGTGAGTATGAGAAATTTAGAAATAGTATTTTCCTAAAATATGGCATTTGCTAGAAAGGTGAAATACAATACAACCCACATAAAGCATGGAAAAAACCCAACTCCTTCAGAATCAACTCCTTATGTGTAGATGACTATTCTAAAACTGTGTTCCATGCATACTTTCATTTGAGCTTGACAGCAAAGAAATGATATTCTGACCTTCAGTTCAATCACTTCCCCAGAAAGAGACGCAGGAACTCTTTGCTAAACTAATCCAGTTTCCAAACCGACTATTTTTGCAACTCAAAATGGTCTTTATTTCACATCAGCTTGCTTTAACATCAAGGACTAAATACTTTACATACAAGTAACAACTAAGAAATACACATTTCTTTGGCTGGCAAATCATCACAATGACCTAAAGCAGCTGTACAGCAGGTAACCATTTATAAGAGTGCTGTACAGGACAAAAGTGTTTAGACCGTTTCACAACTGACTTGGAGTCCAGGACAGATGATTGTTTTAATTGTCACAACTTAAGGAACCATGAGCACGAGGTACAGAGAACAGCATCACTACACAGTTTGCACCAGCTTTGAGCAATCTGTTTTCAAGACGATACTCTTTTTGCTTTTATACATGGCATTTGAGATGGTTAGTTCTTTGAAAAACAACAAGCCAGATTCAATGTGAGACCAACTGTCAACGTTTCGTTCCCCTCTAGGAATAACAGTAGCAGCTACAGTCCATTTAGGGCTTGTCACAAATATTGGTTTAACTTGGTTGAATTTTTCTTCTGCTCACAGAAGACTGGCTTCAGTTTCAACATTTCTGCATTTTTTGGTAAAGTTTACCTCCCTCCTTCACAGTTCCTCAGTGATGAGTGGCTCTTCTTCATAAATTTTCATTGCTGTATTTAAACACTTAGCTCAATTCACTTTTTAGTTCAAATATCACCTCTCTGATACAACTGTTCTTATTGCCACAACACACTGGCAAGTTTCAGCAGACTTCAGCAACTGGCTTCATTATTTCTCTTCTGCACTTGTATTCTTTTGGGGCTTCAACCCCAAGAGGACTTAGCACGCTCACAATCTTTATGCCAGCGTCTAAATGCCTAGATTCCAGAATAAAATCCATTAAGTAAAATCAGACTAAGAAGCATAGCTTGTGGAATTAGGACTTTCAATAGCAACACAGTGAATGGATTGTAAATTATCAAAAGGAAATTCTCTTTCTCCGTTGGACTTGAGTACCTGAAACAATAAGTGAGATGAGTATCTGAGTTGGGTAGTCTTCCTTCAGGCCCCTATGTTTAGCTGTCTATAGTATTCGAGAACAGAGAACTGTGTTACTCTTTTCTTTGAGAAGGAAGAGCGGGATGTTCATTTCTTAGGAAGTTTTTAGTTTGTGCACTCCTCAGTCTGACAACAACCCAGTCCCACAACTTGCGTCTTACACAAGAAGCCTATGCTGAGGTGTAAGTCAAGCAGTCAGCAGGTAGCGTAAGTAAACCATGATGATCCCTCCTCCCAAATAATGAGAAGAGTTGCTGCTGCTGAATGATTTAGGACTTCCTAGTCACAACTGAAGCAAGTGTCCTTGTAAAGCTAAAGAAAAACTTAACAAGGCAGGAAAAGTTGGTAAGTGGAGGTATAATCATTCGAAAATAAATAACTGGAACATTTTCACGCGGTGATCAAAGCAAGGAATCTGTGAACGCTCTGAATTTGTTTACAGTGAATTCAGAGGAACTGTGCTGGTGAAAACCCCTGCAATACACTATCTTCAGCTTCCCCAGATTCCCTACACTTCAGGTCAGCAGACTAGCGAAATCTTGTCAAAAGAGACTACATATTTTTGATTGATTTTATGTATTCATTTGCATATATATGTGTGTGTGCGCACGCACGCACATGTGTGCATGTATATACACACAACAAACATCTTTGTTGCTGGCCAATTTGATTGCTCGCTACCCATATTAACCACTTTGGCAATAGAGAATGGCACGGAAACAAATTCTCTCTCTGGGCCAATGCTCTAACTAACGTAATGAGAAGACACCACTTCTCTACAAGTTTGTTGGGGGTTTTTTTGTTTGTTTTTTTGGGTTTTGTTTTTTTTTCTTTAATGCCTAGGGCAGTTGTATTTTATGCTCAACTCAGTGTTATCCGTGTACATCAAGCAGGTGCTGATCAGGCTGGGCTTTTCAGGGAAAAAGATAAGACATGCAGTTTGTGAATCTCAAGTGGTAGCTGATATCAGATACTAAGGAGGACCATCTCTCTACTCACATACGGACAGCTCTAAACACATACAGCAGCAAAACTCTAAGAACTCAAGTAACTTTACCAGCAAAAGTATTGATGACTACAGATTCAGTATTTAAATAGCTAGATTTTCTGTTCACGGCAGCTTTTGAATGACATTACTTAGTTCCAACTGACACTGCGTAGTCAGGTTCCCAAATGTTTTTTCTGGATTTGCCTTTGAAACTCTCAAGGCTGCTACATCTTTTTTGAAGTAAAATCTTCACAAGATATGGCTTCTATGCTTAGCCTTGAAGTTTTAAGTTTCTACTAAAGTCTTCTACATCTTTCATTAGTCCATGGATATTACTTTTATCATCAACTCAGACCAACAAGACTAGGAGGAATCAGATGAAACTAGTAAGTGGAGAGATCAAAACAAATGGAGATATTTTTTCATCTATTGCCTAGTTTATTTGTGGATTCTCTGACACAGCACACCAAGGTTGCTGAACATCCATATGGGTTGAACAGATTAATGGAATAAAAAAACATTCCATTTTTTTTTTTAAAGAAGTTGACAAACCACAGGAGCTCAGAACATAAAGGCAAAGTATCTCAGTATGTTTGTTTCTTTACTATTACCTAGGAAAACTTCTGATCTGGTCCAGTATAGTCTCTCAAGTTTCCTTCCAGACTCAGAGGAAACTGAAAAGATAAAGCACAGCATTTCTCTGTTTTCCATTAAAGACACAGTTCTAAGGACAAAACAAAAATGCTCTAATTCTTTAGGATCCCTAAATAAAATTCAAATCTGAATTGCATTCTTGGTCTGAAGGGGTTTTAAGTTGGTGTTTTAAGTACCTCTGACATCGAAACAACGGCGTTACACTGCTGCTTAACAGAGACAGATCGATACAAAAAGGCCACAGGACAAAAATGGCCTATCCCAGGCAAATGTGACGCTTGTAGAACTTAGGTTAAAAATCAACAGAGAAGTTATGGCAATCATTATGGAGGGGCAACACTTACAACTTCAAATTCGTGATCAGCCAGAAATTAAGAGTAAAAAGTCATTACCCCTACCTCTCCTCCAGTTTTGTTTTATAAGAGGATTCTTGGAACTGCTTACAAAAAAGCATGGAAATCTAGGGAATAGTGACTGAAAAGCCAGTCTTTCCCGTTTCCCAGTGCTCTAAATTGAAAACAACAGGCAGATTCAGAAACCAGGAACAGTAGCATTTCAATCCAGACCATTATTTTAGTTCTTTCCTTCAGCTGGGAGTTGCATTGAAAAGCACAAAATGGTTCACTCTACTTTGTAAACTGCACTAATCATTTACTTTACATGCCATGGGGTCACGGGCTTTCCTATTTGTAAGAATTATCAGCAATTTCATTACTCCCTTTAAACAGCAACAGCTCCTAGGTTTCCAAAATTATGTAAGTGGAGTACAACCATTTGTCCAAGATGCTGACTCACCATGCCCTGGACTAATAGCTGATCTGAGTCACCTCAAAAAGATGAAGTCATGAACATGGTGGACAGCACTTTATTTTACTTTGGATATTCACCGGCAACTAGAACCTGATCAAAAATGTTCGCAATGGTCCCCAGGATCCTGCCAAAACACACCACACACCTCACCCTGCCAGAATACCGCCAATCTCTAAGTCAATATGGAAAAACCTTAGAGCAGTTCTGAACTCTACTCTGCGCAGCTTCAGCACTGCTTTCACGTTTTGGCATTCAAACCAATCCACTTGCATTTGCAAGAATGACTCTGCAAGGTACCTGAGCAGTGTCTTCTCCTAAGTGAAATTAGCTTTCTCTTTTTCAGGATTATTTACTTTCATAAATCAAGAAGCTGAAAAGGTCTGCATGAATTCAAGCAAAACAAATAAGGAGATTACAATCAATAACTCCCTTACGTTGGGATCTGGTTAAAGTATTTGCAGATAGCTGGGAAGAGAAAGCAAAACCAACACAGAAGAGTTAACCACAATATGGCCAAGCTTTACTTAGGCAAGCAACCAAATTTCAAACCACCAGCTGCAGCACTATTAAACAGGTAGAATACCAAATGAGAGACCTGAAGCTTTGAGATAGGAAAGGAGTTCCCCCCTGCCCCCGCCAAGAAAACCCAAACAAACCAACAAACCCCTCCACATTATGTAAAATACTACTTTCCCCAAAAGAGAACACTGAAATTCAGGGACCATGGTCTGCTGAGGCATTTACAACAAAGAATATGGAAGATAGAACAATCCTTTTCATGGGTATACTAAACTAAAAGTATCTCCTAGATTAATTTAACAGTCACAGACTCCTTAACTACAGCAGCAGCAGTCCTTCAGTTAGTTTTGAAAATACAAGCCACAGGAATGGAAGTTATCATCACAGCCCAGAACTTAAAGCTGTTCTACACACTCACCTCTCTTCCACTGAAGAGTGAGAAAGAAGGGTTTCCGATTTCTGACTTCTATCTTATGAGCACCAGTAACTCCACATGAAATAAATAAGTGGGAGGACCACAGACATGAGAGGCCCTCCTCCCTAAAAACATTTCTGTCTTCAATTCAAATGCTGTCTGGTTTCCACAACAGAGCAGAAAGCTGCTCTTGGGGAGAAGCACTACACAAATTTATCTTTCAAAAAAAAAGACACTTCCACAAGTACACTGTATCTCACATGTTTGAGAATTCCTCACATTTTTTTTGCATCCACTTAAGATTTGCTCTCTTACTTTCAACTGTCTTTATAACTCCATGGCCACTCTCATTTCTATTTGCTTCCAGTTCTTCCTTATTTTTCTATGCTTAGGTAAACACATGCCACTATCACCAAATTAATCTACATTGTATTCTTGAGGGAGTGTTTAAACATTTGGATATTTAGCTCCCCTGTTATAACAGGCAAACATGCTGCTAAGAGCTGACAGAGATCTCAGTGATAACACTATACACCTTTAATTAAAACAGAAAAATATTCAATACAAAAAAATTAATTCTCCATGAAATAAACAATAGCTAACAAACTAAATCGGGAAAGCACATGGCCAGGTCAGGCAAGTTATTCTTTTCCTGCTTGTCCTGAACAACTGATTTATTAAAAAAAAAGTCGGTGTAATCGTATTAATTTTTCTACCTACTCAAAACCTGGTTTTGTGTTTGAATCATTCTTAATTTTTCCTAAATCTCTCTAGCAACTGAAAGGGATGGTAGAAAGATTGAAAATTTGCCATGAAACTTATTTAAAGCAGACATCTGGGTCAAGGGATCGGAAAAGACTAATCAAAATCAGCACTCAGTTACAACACACTATCACTGCATCAGAACAGGCTGTGACTAAGTAAGAGTACATACATACCATCCAGAAAGACGGACTGGTGCTACGTTTGAAGGGCCGATTACTGAATAATGTACTGAAGACATGTATACTGTACACAAAAAAATGTACAATCAGTTTACTATCGAGGCTTGAAATATGCTAATGTATTTTTCCTATTAGAGCTTTACTTTTAAAACAACCTATCTTCAAGCAGTTAAACATGAGTGAGTCACAAGGCAGGTGCCTGCACTGTGCCTCTACTAATACTGTCCTACCAATGACCTCCAGTCTGACAGCTCGGCATTATTTACTAACAGGGATTTGGTTCCTTGTCCAGTGGAAGAAATGGACTGAATGAAAGACCAATATGGTGGGAATGGGTAATAACTACACGCTTGAGACAAGATGGCACAGAATCTGCCAGAGATTTGGATTTCTGTGTTAAATGTCATAAATCTTTGTAAGACAGAACTATTCCAGAAATAAATTTTAACTATAACCTCTTGCAACTAATGGTAATTAGGCAACTCTTTAAAACAGTTCTATCTGAGCAACATTAGCATCTAAATGAATAAAGAATTCAGATTGTAAAATTACAATCCCCTCCCTGGTTTTGCTTCTTTGGACTACAGTATCAAATTTGAGATTGGACCTGGGTTTTAAATCAAGATGCAGAACAAACATCAACTCGTCTTTTCATGAAGAAAATCTCCCATTAACACGAATATTCACAGTCCTGTAATTTTGAAGACTCCAATTTTAAAGCATCAGAAATAATGGAATATTACAGCATACAACACACAGATTTTCTACCAAAAAAATTACGTGCTTGTGAGATTATCTTTCTCCCCCTTAAGGTTAACATGCCACTACCGCCCATCTCCCATCAGGGGCTTTTTGCTCAGCGTCACAGGTCGAGTCAATGGCAACTATATAGCAAAACGCATCAACGTGAGATGGGGAAGGGATGAAGCAGCAGCAGTGACCACGTTTGTCCCTCGGTGTTTGTAAGCACAGCTCCTCATCCTTCCAGCACACTGGTTATACCCGGCCCTATTGCTCAGCAAATACAACTTGTGACACACACGATGGAAAACCGCAGACACACACACACGCTGCTACAGCCGAGTGCCACGGCGCGTGGTGCGCTCGAGTGGGCAAGGCTGCACCGGGGCTCGGGCTGCCCTTCTCCTCCCTCCAGCCTATTTCCCCGCAATGACCCCTTCAGCTGGGCACAACACTCGCGGCACCGCTCCGGCTCCGCCTCGGGAGCCCTGTTGTGTCTGAGGCGCAGCCCCCCCGTGACAGACACGCGCACGCAGGTGCCGCGGCTGGCGGGCGGGGGCGGCTGACCCAGACACCCACCCACACACCTGGCACACCCTCGGGCAAGTTCCACCGCGCGCGCGCGCGCCCAGGGGGTCCTCCCCCCCCCCCCCCCCGCGCACACACCCTCCCGCGCGCGGGCAAGCGGGGCTCCCGCGACAGTTACATAACCCCGCGCGCCACCCACACCCCCCCCGTCGCCCCTTCCCGCCACGCCGAGCCCCGCGCTGGGGAAGAGCTGCGGCGGGGAGAAGGGGGAAGGACCAGGCCGCGGGCCCAGGGAGGGGCTGAGGGAGGGCAGGGGCTGCGGGCCCCGCGCCTGCCCCAGGCTTCCCCTTCCCTCTCCCCCTCCCCGAGCCGCCCCCCGCACGCGCGCAAGGGGTCGCGCCCGCGAGCGCCGGGCGGCCATGGGGGCCGCGGCCGCCGCGCCGCGAAACGGAGGAAGGCGCCCGCTCCGGCAGCCCCGCGCCCCGCCGCTCACCTTTCGCCGCGTCCCAGACACACATTCCCGGGGCGCCGCCGCCGCCGCCTGCCCTGCCGGGCCGTGTGGGGGGGCTTCACATCGCGGCTCCACCCGGCACGGACGCACGCAACCACCGCCTCCTGCCCGCCTTCCTTCTCCTCCCCAGCGCTCAGCCCCGGCCGCGCTCTCCCTCCTCTCTCCCTTCTCCCTTCCTTCCTTCCTCCTTCTCTCCCCCCCCCTTCTCCTCCCCCTCTCGGTGTCCCCAGCAGCAGCCCCTCCTCCCCCCGCCCTTCCTGCGAGCGCGTCACGAGAGAGTCTCGCGCCACCAACCGCCGCTCGGTCAACAAGCGGCGCGCGCCGGGCAGGCCGGCCAGCCGCCCGGCCCGGCCTGGCCCGCCCCGGGCGCGCCCCCTAGCGGCTCGCGCCCCCGCGGAAAGTCGCGTGCGGCGCCGCCGGAGAAGGCCAGGGAGCTCTCACGCCGGTCACGTGACGGCGGGGCGTGGCGGGCGCGAGCAGCTCGCGCGCCTTTCCGGCTTCCCCCCGCCTGGGTGGGCTGCGGAGGGCGCAGGGCGGCGGCGCCCCCTGTTGGTCTGAAGGGCGCACCGCGAGCGCGGGGCTGCTGCAGCGGAGGCGCGGGCAGGCGTTTCACACCGGGACGGGACGGGACGGGACGGCAGCGGGGAGGAGAGGAGAGAGGGGAGCGGATCTTTGTGCTCAGTGTAGCCCGGCCCTCCCGCTTCCAAGGGCCGCCGGGAGCCACCGGCCAGCGGAAGCGAGGGGCGTGCGCGTCCGCCCGCAGTGCTGCCGCGCCTCCTCGTCAGCGCAGCAGCAGGCGGTGGCGGCGGGCGGGACCCGGTGAGGACGGGCGGCCTGCGGGGAGGGGGCTGGCAGCTCTGCCGCTCCCGGCACTGGCACGGCCCGCTGCCTGGGGCGGAGGGGGGAGAGCCTCTGCTCCGGCGAGGGGCAGCGTGCCCCCCCCCCCGCCCCTTCACGGAAGAAGCGCGCGGGAAGGCCCGAGTTGGGTGGTGGCGGCGGCGGCACTTGTGGCGGGGGGCGCTCCTGCAGCACCCACCCCTCCCGCTCGGGACCCTTGGAGGGGATGGCGGGTAGGGAATCAATGCCGAGCCCTGTCCCTGCCCTGGCTGGGTCCTTGTGGCTGAAGTGGGGCTGAGCCAGGGTCAGGCCCCGGCAGCCTCACGGTGGAAGGGATTTCTCCCGCGGGCAGAAGGTCTGCTTCTTCCCCTCACTCGCTGGGTACGGGAGTAACACCCACTGGCTCCTCGCATGTGATTCTGCGTTTTTAATTAGCCAGGTTTCTAAAAGAAGTGCAACGGTGCTACCTGCTGGTCCCTGGTAACTTTTGAATCCACTGGGCATTTCAGCCCAGTTTGACGAAGCGATCTCAGCCACAACAATAAGAAGCTTACAAGTTTCATTAGAGCAGCAGTGAGGTAGCATGAGAGCCCAAGGTGATTTCCTCACTGAGCTTTCTAGCATGAGCCAGCACGCCCCTGTACCAAACCATCGCAGCATGTGTTGGCGCTTCTCCAGTTCTTCCCTGTCTACAGCTCATGGGAGAGCATTTGGGATACTGTAAAGTGTGTCTGTGGGGAGGCTGAAAGAAGGAAAAACCAGTTGGGGAAGACAGCGTATGTGTGGATCGTTGTATAGGAAAGTGGGCGTTATTGTGGTATGGCAACATGTGGTAGGGGAAATAAGACACAAATCCTTAGGAAACCAGGCCTTATTAGCTGTGCTACTTACAGAAAACTTATTTGTTACTGAGTTGCTTGTTCCAATTCTGTTATATGCAATTCATTTTATAAATAGAAAATAACCCCAAGTCCTGCAATTGTATCCACATAGACAGATCTGCTAGGAGTCCCGATTGATACTGGGCAAAACTCCACTTTGGCTAGAAGCACATCAGCCTGTGCACATGGACTCAGTTTTGGGGATGAAGCTGTACATGTCTCTCTGCAAGAAAAGTGCTTATGTGGAACCTTCTTTTCTCCACCTGCATTGCCAGAACAGAGGAACAGTTGTCTTGCTCCGTGAAAGACATTACAATGTCAAGTATTTTCACGCTCTGCACTGTGTGATAAAACCAAGACCTTTATGACTGTCCAGACTTTTCCCCATAGCTAGTTACATACTGCTCAAGGTATCCAGGTAGGATAAGGAAAAGTCAAGTTCAGGTCTACCTAGGTCGGCTGACCAGCAGCTATTTTAACCAGGATGTGGTTTCTTCATTTTGCTTAGAAAAATATTTGTAGGAAACCACCTAGCACCTTCATGAGAAAACCCCAAATATATGGCTTTCACTCAGTATTTTAATGAAGCTCCTTCAAAATGTGTGTGTTCCCTGCCAGAAGGAAGCACTAACTAGAGTTTTCACTAGCTTTAACCTGTCAAATTTTAGAGACATTGTGTCTGGCTGCTTTCTGGATCATTTTCATCAGCAATTATATTGCCTGAAAAAAAAGGCTCTGAAAAATACTTTTTTTTCAGAAAAGTTATGTTATCTGAAGTATATCCATTTCACTGGGCCAGCATTTTCCAGTTTTGCTGAGAAACGCCTCTACCAATCTCAGTCCTTGCCAGCCTGGAGCAAACTTACTGTTAAAAGTACTGCGTGACTGGATGTGTGTATTATTTTTTCCTTACAGAGCTATTTCTCTAGGGGGCAGTTGTGGAGCAGAAAGACAAGTGGAATAGGGATTAATTTAGGTTAGCAAGAACAGCTTTAAAATGGTTAGTCAATGATTATATTTTATTTTTAAATAGAAGCTGACATATAAGCAAATTGTAAGAGGAACCAACAATTACTTAAGAGAGGCATGCAGGGACAACGGTTTTGTGAAGTAAAGCTGGGGTAAGAGTTGGCAGTGAAAAAGCCTGAAGTAGCCATACTATACTTTCAGCAAAGATTACATACAATTAGTTAAAATAGGCCAATATTAGTTTAAGAAGAAACGGAAAAAAGGAAAGGAATTAATGTTGAAAAGAGGATAAAAATAGGGAAGTTTAGGAAAAGGGCCAAGTATTAACAGGAGTAAATGATCTTCTTCTATGTGTTGTAAAGCCCTCGTGTTACAACGCATCTGCACCAGCAGGCTCCTGAGCTGACAGGGAAACATCTTAGGTTATAGCAGACAGATTGGGAACCGGGGCATATCACAGAATCACAGAATGTTAGGGATTGGAAGGGACCTCGAAAGATCATCTAGTCCAATCCCCCTGCTGGAGCAGGATTGCCTAGACCATATCACGCAGGAA
Source organism: Nyctibius grandis (assembly GCF_013368605.1). NCBI lineage: Eukaryota > Metazoa > Chordata > Aves > Nyctibiiformes > Nyctibiidae > Nyctibius > Nyctibius grandis. Next base: position 51,622,520 of record NC_090659.1, read on the forward strand.
CGCGTCCAGGCGGGTTTTGAATGTCTCCAGAGAAGGACACTCCACAACCTCTCTGGGCAGCCTGTTCCAGTGTTCGGTCACCCTCACCGTAAAGAAGTTTTTCCTCATATTTATGTGGAACCTCCTGTGTTCCAGCTTGCACCCATTGCCCCTTGTCCTGTCAAGGGATGTCACTGAGAAGAGCCTGGCTCCATCCTCATGACACTTGCCCTTTACATATTTATAAACATTAATGAGGTCACCCCTCAGTCTCCTCTTCTCTAAGCTAAAGAGACCCAGCTCCCTCAGCCTCTCCTCATAAGGGAGATGTTCCACTCCCTTAATCATCTTCGTGGCTCTGCGCTGGACTCTCTCTAGTAGTTCCCTGTCCTTCTTGAACTGAGGGCCCAGAACTGGACACAATATTCCAGATGTGGCCTCACCAGGGCAGAGTAGAGGGGGAGGAGAACCTCTCTTGACCTGCTAACCACACCCCTTCTACAACACCCCAGGATGCCATTGGCCTTCTTGGCCACAAGGGCACACTGCTGGCTCATGGTCATCCTGCTGTCCACTAGGACCCCCAGGTCCCTTTCCCCTATGCTGGTCTCCAACAGATCTGTCCCCAACTTGTACTGGTACATGGGGTTGTTCTTGCCCAGATATGCTTATTCGCTGGTAAATATTTACAGGGTGAAGCCTGGCTCAAAGCCTGCTGACTTTGGGGAGAGCATTCTTGCTGTCTTCACTGAGTTTGGACTCAAATGTGGGGCTGGGGAGGGAGGCACCGTATGTACAGGCCTCAGTTCAATGGGACTATGGTCTGAGCTGGGGCATCTCAATGAGGGAAGCATTGTTGTTGAGCAACCTTTACATACAAATCCCACTTTCTGAGTCCAAATCTGCTCCAACTTGCAAAAAGTACGTCCTATGTAATTTCAGTAACTTCAGCACAAAGGAATTTCCAGGTGAAATACGAGAGGCTCAGCATCATGCTGTTTGCAGCATAATCTGGGAGACATGACCGAGCAGTGATTGTGGCTGTGATGGCCTCTGAAGGCTGCTGTCATAAATACAGAACAACTCTGGGTCTCTTATTGTCAGAAAAGGCACGTAAAACTACTGACGGAAGATCTCTCCCTGTGCTGATACTTCTGTGTGTTCCTTCTAGTCTCGTGCATTTCCCAGAGTGATCTTGGGCTGTCACAGTACATATAAACACGAGGGCCAACAGAGAGTCAATCCTTTGCTATTCCATAGGGAAAGGAGAAAACTGTGCTTTGGCTATTCCGCTGCTTGCTTGTTTGCTGCTCTGTAGGTAGTTATGTTTAAGGGGAAAAGCACTGCCAGTTGCTTGACTGTACTAGAGCCGAGCTGTTCATATAGTAAAAGAAGGCTCACCACCCTCATCCCAACTCCAAACAGAGAGGCTAAATAAGGTGAAGCTGACAACCAGCTGCTGCTCTCTAATTTTCCATCCCAGTCACCGGCCTGCAGCTTCTGTAGCTCTTGTTCTGTGGCAGCAGTCCCCTAACAGGCAAATAACCAGTTGAGAACGGCTGCAGTGTGACAGCTAATGGACTTTTTCCTTGCTGTACATAGGTATATCCTTCTCACCCTGTAGCTCTCCTGGTCAAGGAGCTCATGGAAGAGTCACCTGTGTTGAATTCATGCCAGGTGGGGGACGCCACAACTCAAGTTCAGTTTTCAGCAGTAAATGCAGGGGTGCTTTTTATTCAGGCAGCACAGAGATGAGAATAGGGGACACTGAATTCACCTCCAAGTGCAGGCTTGGCTCTCTGGACCCTTTACTACCAATAGGTTCAGCCCTGTAATTCAGCAGTTTGACACAGCATATCTGCCCCCACTCCCCAGGTATGTTTCCAAGCACAACCCCTGCCATGCTGTTGGGTATGGATGTGCATGATTATCCCCAAACACGCCCAGTGCAACAACTTGTGAGGTGTTCAGTCTGACCTGTCAGTCTGACCTCGGTGCCAGGGAAGATTATGGAGCAGATCATCTTGAGTGCTGTCATGGGGCGCGTACAGGACAACCAGGCGATCAGGCCTAGTCAACATGGGTTTATGAAGGGCAGGTCCTGCTTGACTAACCTGATCTCCTTCTATGACAAGATGACTTGCTTAGTGGATGAGGGAAAGGCTGTGGATATTGTCTACCTGGACTTTAGTAAAGCCTTTGACACAGTCTCGCACAGCATTCTCCTGGAGAAACTGACTGCCTGTGGCTTGGATGGCTGTACACTTAGGTGGGTAAAAAACTGGCTGGATGGCCGGGCCCAAAGAGTTGTGAGTGGAGCTAAATCCAGTTGGTGGCCAGTCACAAGTGGTGTTCCCCAGGGCTCAGTATTGGGGCCAGTTCTGTTCAATATCTTTATCAATGATCTGGACGAGGGGATCGAGTGCACCCTCAGTAAGTTTGCAGATGACACCAAGTTGGGCGGGAGTGTTGATCTGCTTGAGGGTAGGAAGACTCTGCACAGGGATCTGGACAGGCTGGATCGATGGGCCGAGGCCAACTGTATGAGGTTCAACAAGGCCAAGTGTCAGGTCCTGCACTTGGGGCACAACAACCCCATGCACCACTACGGGCTTGGGGAAGAGTGGCTGGAAAGCTGCCTGGTGGAAAAGGACCTGGGGGTGTTGATTGATGGCCGGCTGAACATGAGCCAGCAGTGTGCCCAGGTGGCCAAGAAGGCCAACAGCATCCTGGCTTGTATCAGGAATAGTCTGGCCAGCAGGACTAGGGAAGTGATCGTCCCTCTGTACTCGGCACTGGTGAGGCCGCACCTCGAATACTGTGTTCAGTTTTGGGCCCCGCACTTCAAGAAAGACATTGAGGTGCTGGAGAGAGCCCAAAGAATGGCAACGAAGCTGGTGAAGGGTCTAGAGAACAAGTCTTATGAGGAGTGGCTGAGGGAACTGGGGTTGTTTAGCCTGGAGAAAAGGAGACTCATGGGGAAACCTTATCGCTCTCTACATCTACCTGAAAGGAGATTGTAGCGAGGCGGGTGTTGGTCTTTTCTCCCAGGTAGCAAGTGATAGGACGAGAGGAAATGGCCTTAAGTTGCCCCACTGGAGGTTTAGATTGGATATCAGGAAAAATTTCTTCACGGAAAGGGTTATCAAGCATTGGAACAGGCTGCCCAGGGAAGTGGTGGAGCCACCATCCCTGGAGGTGTTTAAAAGTCAAGTAGATGTGGTGCTTAGGGACAAGGTTTAGGGATATTGTTTAGTGGTGGACTTGGCAGTGCAAGGTTAATGGTTGGACTTGATGATCTTAAAGGTCCTTTCCAACCAAGAGGATTCTGTGATTCTGTGATTCTCTTCAGGCTGTGGCCATCAACCTGCTGCTATTTCACGTGCAAACACGCGTGTACACACACACACAGACACGTCCCACACCAGCCAGCTGCGGGTAGGGCTGCACCGACTCTGACCCCCAGCCAAACCCAAAGCGGGTCGGCACACGCGGGGCGGGCGGGAGGACGCAGTCCCCGTCCCGCAGGCCCGGCCTGCCCCGGCACAGCGCGGAGGGACCGGCGGCTGCAGCTGCCTCCCACCAGCAACGCCTCACGGGCCGGCGCCGGCCTGGCCTGGCCTGGCCTGGCGGGGCGGCCCGGGCGGCGCTGGGCTCTCCCGGCGCGGCGGTGCTTCATTGCGGGCACAGCCCGTCCCAGGGCCGCCGTTCTTCGCCAGCGCGGCGGCGGCCCCGCGGCGCGCAGCCCCTCCGGCGCGGCAGGGCGGGTACGGTGGGTCTGGCAAGGTGCTGCCTCGGAGGGGAGGGCGGGAGGGAGCGAGAGCGAGGGGCGGCGGCCGGGGGCAAGGCGCTGCGGTTCCCCTGATGCCCTTTAGCGATGCTGCGGGGTTTCGGTTGAACAGTCCCGCTGACAACCCCGTCGTGCCCCCGCCCCCCCCGCCGGTGAATCGTCAGCCAGCGGCAGGGGAAAAGGAGGGTCCGTGCTGCTCTGCGGTGTCGCGCGCCTCTCGCAGCGTAGAGGTGATGAACGGCGGAGGCGCGTTTCGCAGCTCCCGCAATGCCGTAGTAACGCAGCCTGCTGTAGTGATGCCCTAAACATCGGCGTGTGAAAGCTGCAGGGTTATTGCGGTCGTTTCCTGACCAAGCACTGTTGTTTCATGGTAACCCGTGAAACTGCTGGTGTAAAAGCTGATCTGCAGCATTCGGTTCTAGCATTAATATGTTACACAAGGCCTACAGCTGCATACACACGCTTTTTAACAATAATGCCAATTTTCCTTAGCTCCTAAAACACAGTACAGTCAGATATTTTTAGGCGGAATACGTTTTATTACAATCATAATTAATTAGTTCTGCTAAGCAGAGCTGCTCTTGCTCTTTCAAGAGTGAAAGAAGCGAAGGAAGATTTCTAGCCGGGGATAGAAATCCCTGTCTCACTTGCATGATTTTTAAACATTGCAGAAAGAAAAAGAAACCTCTGCAAGATAATCTACACTTGCAAACAATCTTTTTTTTTTTTCTTTTTCTGAGCATGAAATTCAACAAGGCCAAGTGCAAGGTCCTGCACGTGGGTTGGGGCAATCCCAAGCTCAAATACAGGCTGGGCAGAGAATGGATTGAGAGCAGCCCTGAGGAGAAGGACTTGGGGGTGATGGCTGATGAGAAGCTCAACATGAGCCGGCAGTGTGCGCTTGCAGCCCAGAACGCCAACCGTATCCTGGGCTGCATCAAAAGCAGCGTGGCCAGCAGGTTGAGGGAGGTGATTCTGCCCCTCTACTCCGCTCTTGTGAGACCCCACCTGCAGTACTGCATTCAGCTCTGGGGCCCCCAACATAAGAAAGACATGGAGCTGTTGGAACAAGTCCAGACGAGGGCCACAAAGATGATCAGAGGGCTGGAGCACCTCTCCTGTGAAGACAGGCTGAAGGAGTTGGGGTTGTTCAGCCTGGAGAAGAGAAGGCTTCGGGGAGACCTTCTAGCAGCCTTCCAGTACCTGAAGGGGGCCTACAGGAAAGCGGTAGGGGGACTTTTTACAAGGGCAAGTAGTGACAGGACAAGGGGGAATGGTTTCAAACTGAAAGAGGGTAGATTTAGATTAGATCTTAGGAAGAAATTCTTTCCTGTGAGGGTGGTGAGACACTGGAACAGGTTTCCCAGAGAAGCTGTGGATGCCCCCTCCCTGGAAGTGTTTAAGGCCAGGTTGGATGAGGCTTTGAGCAACCTGGTTTAGTGGAAAGGTGTCCCTGCCTGTGGCAGGGGGATTGGAACTAGATGATCTTTAAGGTCCCTTCCAACCCAAACCATTCTGTGATTCTATGTTACTAAGAACAGTTCAGAAAGGATAAAACAACACAAGATCAAAACTTGCAGAGAGCAGCAGTCTACATTTGGGCCTGGCATTAGGGGAAATGGCTGTGGGGCTCTTTGCACAGAAGGCACTCTCAAGGCAAGAACAAAGATCTAGGTAAAAAATGTTGGGAAGACAAAACAATTATGAAGAACAGACAAACCTGGAAAGGCTGTTGGATAGCCTTTTATGAGGACATAACCCGGTGGATAGATGATGGTAAAGCAGTGGATGTGGTCTATCTCGATTTCAAGTTCAAGAAGGACAGGGAACTACTAGAGAGAGTCCAGCGCAGAGCCACGAAGATGATTAGAGTGGAACATCTCCCTTATGAGGAGAGACTGAGGGAGCTGGATCTCTTTAGCTTGGAGAAGAGGAGACTGAGAGGTGACCTCATTAATGTTTATAAATATGTAAAGGACAAGTGTCATGAGGATGGAGCCAGGCTCTTCTCAGTGACATCCATTGACAGGACAAGGGGCAACGGGTGCAAGCTGGAACACAGGAGGTTCCACATAAATATGAGGAAAAACTTCTTTACAGTGAGGGTAACTGAACACTGGAACAGGCTGCCCAGAGAGGTTGTGGAGTCTCCTTCTCTGGAGACATTCAAAACCCGCCTGGACGCGTTCCTGTGTGACATGATCTAGGTAATCCTGCTCCGGCAGGGGGATTGGACTAGATGATCTTTCGAGGTCCCTTCCAATCCCTAACATTCTGTGATTCTGTATGAAAGAATTAGAGCCAAGAGTTAGCTCCGGGCGTTTTGCTAATGATGGAGCAATATGGCTGTTAAGTTACTGCTGCAGTCCACAAGATGAGTGGTTGAAGGGAAAAGTGTCATCAATGGATACTTCTCCTGTGTCTTCAACCTGCCCTGCTAAGAAGAGCAAAAATGCTGGCATGTGAGCCTGTTCTGATGGCTTTATTTTACCAGTCTACTTTACTCCCCAGTAATCATTTTGAAGCGGTGCAGAAATGGCCAGAATGGACCAATGCATCAGGCCTATTTTGCATGAAGTGTGGATATACTGAAGAGTCTAAAGATCCCTCAGTCCTCTTCTCCCTTTGCTCATTACCAGTGATGGGTGCAGCACTCCTAACTGGTACAGATTCTGTGATCACAGCTGAAGGGTGAAGAGTCCTCCCCCAGTCATACGTCAGGGCTGCATCTGCCCTTGGAACTAGGAAAACTACATAAATATAAGTTTTATTCTTGCTAATTTTGTGCTGAAGCAGTCTAGGACACTGCAGTGGAACTTATTTTAGATGAAAATTGCACATCTGCAAAGATTTCTACATCATCCTGATAGTGCTCTGGCATCTCCATTTCAGCAGCTCCCTCAATGCAAAATTGGTTTTGTGAAGAGCAAATATACATGAATGGATTGCCACCTGCAGCTCCGTTTTCAATGAATCTGAAACTGTGACTCAGTACTTAAAGATATTGTTAGGTAATAATATCCTATATATAGATAGATATAATGAGTGCCTTTATGCAGCTGACCTTTTCATAGTCTTTCTAGGCTAATATTCACTTATCGTTTATAAGTTCTTGTGCTGGTTTTGTCTGGGATAGAGTTAATTTTCTTCATGGTAGCTAGTATGGGGCTGTGTTTTGGATTTGTGCTGAAAACAGCATTGATAACACAGGGATATTTTCATTATCACTGAGCAGGGCTTACACAGAGTCAAGACCTTCTCAGCTTCTCACACCACCCCACCAGTGAGTAGGCTGGGGGTGCACAAGAAGTTGGGAGGGGACTCAGCTGGTACAGCTGACCCCAACTAACCAGAGGGATATCCCATACCATATGGTGTCATGCTCAGCATATAAAGCTGGGGGAAGGAGGAGGAAGGGGTGGACGTTCAGAGCAATGGCGTTTGTCTTCTCAAGTCACCTTTATGTGTGATGGAGCCCTACTTTCCCGGAGATGGCTGAACAGCCGCCTGCCGATGGGAAGCAGTGAATAAATTCCTTGTTTTGCTTTGCTTGCACGTGCTGCTTTTGCTTTACCTGATAAACTGTCTTTATCTCAACCCATGAGGTTTCTCACTTTTACTCTTCCGATACTTTCCTCCATCCCACCACGAGGAGTGAGCAAGCAGCTGGGTGGGGCTGAGCTGCTGGCTGGGGTTACACAACGACAGTTCTGCATCTCCACTTCAAAGAGAAGTTGAGATGGAGTCCTTGATTACAATTGCTGTGTGTCTTATTATAGTTTGTTCATCATTTCCAACTGATCTTGGAGCGTTGTTGGGACACAGAGATTCTTACGGAGTTTTGTGAAAAGCAGGTGCTTGCTACAACACAGGATGGTCTATTCAAAACAGCAAAGTCACTGTTAGACAACTGGAAAAAAACCCAAACCAACAACAAAACACTAGGTAGGTGTGTTGGATCACTGCAATAAAGCTGTGCCTCTCACCTAACTCCCCAGTTTCTCTATTCAGAGACGTGGATCTCTCTTTGCAGTGACCAAGCAGATGGGCTCCCTGCTGACTGCAGGACTTTGCAGACCCTTGTTGGCCTGTTTGCAGGTTGCATGGGAGGAGAGTTCCTACTCTCTGAATGTTAGTTCTCTGCTGTAAATTCCAGGTAGTCTGTATTTGTGTTAAGGCAGGGGAAGGATTTTTCTGTTACAAGGTCAGTTACCCCCAGTACTTTTTTTCCTTTTGTCTACTTGGGGTCAGTGTCTACTCAGAACTGTTTGAGATCGCAGTTATATGGAAATCCATACATTTTACTTCCATTCAGTGCTGCCAAGGGTTTTTTTTCGCATTGTGATCAGGGATTTAACAGGTGCCATTGGCAGCATTCAAACAGGCTTACATATTCTCTTTGCACAGACGGTAAGACATTATTGCTGGGGTTCTTTCTCTATAAAGCCCTAGAAGAGCTCAGCTTTCCAGTGGTGGAAATTAGTCAATACCTTTGTTCTGTCTCTCAGGGTTTGAGGTACCTGAATAATGGTGAGTGCCATATCCAGAAAAACAAGTTACAGAGATTCTATTGCAACTTCCAGTTAACAGTCAGGAAGGATCCTGAGGTAATTTGGAAGACAGAGCTGCACTCTGGCATATTTTTGCATGATACATCTTGTGGTATCTCCACAAATGTGAGTGTTGAAAAATGCCATTGACGTCAGTGAAGTGGATGCAGTGGATTTAGTGAATGCTGACACAGAAGATGCAATTGGAACGAGAAATGAAGGATTGAATTGATTTCTCCTAATTTAGATACCTACAGCTGAGCTACCCTTGAATGTACCTGTCTCCACTGACTATAAAGAGACCCTAGGGTGACTATCTCATATGTAAAGGTCTATGCTCCGGAATGTTTGATATTAACTAAGATGAATCTTGCTCATAAAAGTCAGTCTCTTATATTCATCTCACCTTTCTGCCATGCACCACAGTCTTCTTACATGAGGTCAGATTATGGGCTACAGGATCAGAACCTGTCTCTGTTTTATTTGCAAAAGATACATGAGAAGAAAGGGGCAGGGAGAAAAGAAACAATTGGATAAGGCAAAGCAAATGTTTTTGCTACAAATTCAAGTATCACATATAATGGCTACCTGGGAAATGTGCTGTGGGATAAATTAATGAGTCTGAAATGAGAAAAACTTGGTAAGTAAGGCAACGTCTTCAAACTCAACTCTGGACACTCCTGTGAATCCTGCAAGTCTCAGTGCATCAAAGATGCATCAAAGGCAATAGGGACCACTTTATCCTTTGGCTGTTCTGGGTTACTGGGAAACCCACTGACAGCTCCTGAGAAAGCAGTCTCTTGAACTGGTCTGGCCTGCGCTGGCTCCCAGCCCAGTGTGGAGTCCCAGAGAGAGAATTGCCACAACACTAAAGGAAGGGATAAACAAGTAGAATGTGGATGGTAACATGGGGAAAAGAGGACAGCACATCAGCAAGATGAAGTGGCATGATCGTTACAACTGAGATAGTAGTGGAAAGTAGTAGAAAAGAAAAAAGCTTGTGCTGAGGCTAGAGGTAGGAAAAGATCTGGAGGATGTTTGTGAGCCAGAGGAAGAGACTGATCAATACAGGTTTTTTTTAGCATGTAGGCAAAGGCCTCTGCAATGCTCTTGGAGAGAATTGCAATTGCTTTGGATGGTGAGATAGGGAAAATCATACTTTCATTGAGGGAACATTGGAATCCTTCTCTTTTTGCAAGATTCCTGTCTTACTTTCATTGGATGCAAATTTGCCAGAAGGGAAAGCAAGACTGAGGTGCCAGGCTGTGTCTAAATGTTATGGTAGAGGAGGTTTTCAAAAGTTTCAGTGAATTGAATAATATTACAGATGCATGCTCAAATCACACTCCTGAATTCCAGGCAGTTCTATGAGGCTGCATGCTGCACAAATCATACAGCTGCAAAGTACAGGAACAGGTCTAAAGCAGATTGCAGGTGTTTTATTGTTAAAAAAGTCTGAATTTTGGCTGTCACTGTTCTCCTGGAATGCAAACTCTTCAGAATTGAAACTAAGTGAAATTCGGCTTGGAGCTTCATTCTCTTCTTAGAGACCTGAGTCTAAGAGGAGGACTATGAAAAATCTTTCCACTCATGCCTGTGATGAATTCCTCTGACTTATGTATTGATAAAGAGTAACAGAATGCTGCCATGAATTAGCAAAACTCTTTTTTCCTACTACTCTGTCCTAGCAGAACAGAGGATATGAGTGTAGTATGGCGCGAATGCTGATTTTTCCATGCTCAAATAGAGGTAAGAATTGTTTTTCAGAAACACTGAGCACCTAGAACTCCACCTGATTTTAAGTGTGTGGAAAGTTTGGGGTAAAATGTAGTATCTCCAATCACAATTATAGCCAAGGGCAAGTTAGTTAGGCTGGGTATGCTGGTTTCCTGCCTGAGAAAGGCATAGCACAAGTTGTTTCCTCTGATGCTTGTAGCTTGTTAAAGATTTATCAATGTTTTGCCCTCCTAACTCAAATCACCATGTAAAAACACTGTAAATGGGAGCAGCAAATGTTGTTTGAAATCAGGCCCAGTCTATCTGAACTTGGCATTCAGAATAGTCAATGCACTTTAAAGAAAAAATAGCTCTTTTTACATGTGGACCATAGAATAGCTGCAAAATCTTAACTTTCTGAACCGACCACTCTGTGGTCATTTTCCACATAAATAAATGATTAGAAAATTTGCAAGAAAATGCACAGGTTGTCTAGCTCTTCTCTTACCTGAATGTATCTTGGGTAGGCAATGCCTCAAGTGTGTGCAATGCTTTCAAGGGAAGACCGGAAAGGATCATCCAAAAGATTACTCACTCTGGGTATTCCGAGACAATTTTTTCCTTAAATGACAAACAAAATAAGGTGAAAGCAATAGACCAGCTAGTCAGACTTGCTGTTGCTGAGACAGAAAAGAGTTTGCAAGAGAATGCCATGTGGCACACGCATCAGCACAACATAAGGCTTGCCCATAAACCCTGCTTTGAAACCGTCAGTGCTTAGCCCGCAGTATTCTGGTGTTCAGAGCTGGGAAAAGAGTGTGTGTCCCCAGCTGACCCCTGCTTCTTCCGCACACATCTGGCCTTCCATGCATGGGACATTTCCTGAGGGGATTCAGAACAAGTTCTTTCTTCTGGGTTTTCAGAAATTGTGCTGTTGGGCTGAGAGGAAATTTATACTTTTGCCTATGGGGCCATAGCAGTGCTGGTTTCTGGATGGATGCAGTCTTGTTTTGTTTCCAGGTTCCTCTTTCCTTTCTTCCTTTTCCCATGCGCACACATGTGGAGACGCTCACACACACAAACAGGACACGGTGCGAGGAGGAGACGTGGCATGTGCCTCTCCTTCCAGTACTAGGAGTGAGGGCTGTGAGGTGGGGAGTGGACTACGTGCCATATCTTGGTGTGGACACACCAGGTGGGGTCTCTGAAAGCTGCAGCAGCCCATCCACAATCTTTGGGATCCGTGGTGTAAGACACTGCCTTGCACTGTCCTCCAGCGCAGGGCCTGGGCTTAAAGCTGTCCTTTATCTCAAGCAGCCTGAAGCATATGTGAGCCAAATTTTTGCCAAAGCTAACCTTTCTTTTCTATATGAATGCAGCAAGTGGCAAATCCAGGCAGGATGCTCTGCCCAAGGTGTGAGAAGATCCCGTGGATTCCTGTGTCTCTGCTCCTGTGCCTCAGCTGAGCTCTGTGTGTGTGAAATCTCCACTGGTTGGATGGTAAAACTGGAAGCACAGAGAAAGCGATAAGGAACAATGCAAGTGGATTCAAAAGGGATTTGGATCATTTAGCTGATGAGCCAGCAGATGGCAAATATTGCTTAGTATAGAAAATGAAAAGTAATTAGTCTGGGAACAAAGAGCAAATGTAGGGAATGGGTGTTACAACCAGCACATGGATCAGAGAGAGAAAGAGGTTACTGTGGGAAAAAATCATAGAAACCGTCACTTTAGTGCACAGCTGCAATAAAAAAGGCAAACAAGACACTAGACCAATGGAACAGTGAGCTATAATGCACCACGAAAGAGGCAATACAGTCCTCTGGAAGATGGTTATTAGGCCCCTCCAGAATACTGCACGGAGCATGGGCCAGTGTCTCAGGAAGGTTATGTTTGGAGAAAGGTGCATTATAAAGCAACTAAACTCTAATGGTTTTGATTATTTCAGTTCTGAGGCAAAGTTAAGAGGCTCATTCTGAGGGGTCAAAGAGACCTTAAAGAGATTTTAAAATTATAGTAATGATCAGTACAGTTACTCATAGTGCTATGAGATTATAAAAATTAAGGAAGTGGTACTGAGCAGAGGGCAGAAACTTCACAAACTGCTGCATAAATTAAAGACAGTTACCTTCTGACTTCACTGAGTTAGCTAAGGGTGAATACAGCTTCAGCAACACATAACTCAGTGAAGTGAGTGATGCACAATTACAGTACATGGAACTGTCCTGTGGAACAAGCAGCAGGAGGAGAGTAAAGGCCCAAATAAAAACAGTGAAATGGTTTAGGGGAAGAATCCCTGCCCAGCGTTTCAGGGTTTGTTTTTATGTGGATTCAGTTTGTGCAGGTTCCTAAAGTGTATCTCTCTGCTAATAGAAAGATCTTTGCACACAAGCCATAATGCATGTGAGTTCCCCAACCCACATTCAAAGAGGAGAAAAAGGGAGAGGGAAGGTAAATGCTGCCCTGCCCTCTTGATCCTGCTCAGGATCATGCCATGTGAAAATAAGCTAGCTTCAGGTCTGGTTAAGACAGGAAAGTTGTTGGGCTGCTGCTTATGAGAAGATAGGACAACAACAGGCTGAATTTGAGGTCAGCAGGTAGTTTACAAGGCTAGGGAAGGAAGGGAAAACTGGAAGCATGTGTACCTGCAAAAGGGGCTGTGGATGTAGTCTATCTAGACTTCAGTAAGGCATTCGACACTGTCTCCCACAGCATCCTCCTAGACAAACTGGCTGCCCGGGGCTTGGATGGGTGGACTCTTAAATGGGTTAAAAACTGGCTGGATGGCCGAGCCCAGAGAGTGGTGGTGAATGGGGCAAAGTCCAACTGGCGGCCGGTCACTAGCGGTGTTCCCCAGGGCTCAGTTCTGTTCAATATCTTTATAGATGATCTAGATGTAGGGATTGAGTGCACCCTCAGTAAATTTGCAGATGACACCAAGCTGGGTGGGAGTGTCGATCTGCTGGAGGGTAGGAAGGCCCTACAGAGGGATTTGGACAGGTTAGATAGATGGGCCGAGACCAACGGCATGCGGTTCAACAAGAACAAGTGCCAGGTCTTACACTTCGGCCACAACAACCCCATGCAGCACTACAGGCTGGGGGAAGAGTGGTTAGAAAGCGGCCCGGCAGAAAGAGACCTGGGGGTGCTGATCGACAGCCGGCTAAACATGAGCCAGCAGTGTGCCCAGGTGGCCAAGAAGACCAATGGCATCCTGGCCTCTATTAGGAATAGTGTAGCCAGCTGGTCTAGGGAAGTGATCGTCCCTCTGTACTTGGCACTGGTGAGGCCGCACCTTGAATACTGTGTCCAGTTCTGGGCCCCGCACTTCAAGAAAGATGTTGAGGTGTTGGAGCAAGTCCAGAGGAGGGCAACCAAGCTGGTGAAGGGTCTGGAGGGTCTGACCTACGAGGAACGGCTGAGGGAGCTGGGGTTGTTTAGCCTGGAGAAGAGGAGGCTCCGAGGTGACCTTATTGCAGTCTACAACTACCTGAAGGGAGGTTGTAGTGAAGTGGGAGTTGGCCTCTTCTCCCGGGCAACTAGCGATAGGACAAGAGGGCACAGCCTCAAGCTTCGCCAGGGGACGTTCAGGTTGGACATTAGGAAGAATTTCTTTACAGAAAGGGTTATTAGACATTGGAATGGGCTGCCCAGGGAGGTGGTGGAGTCACCATCTCTGGATGTGTTTAAGAAAAGACTGGACATGGCACTTAGTGCCATGGTCTGGTTGACAGGGTGGTGTCAGGGCAATGGTTGGACTCGATGATCCCTGAGGTCTCTTCCAACCTGGTTGATTCTGTGATTCTGTGATTTCCCCCTGTACTTGGCACTGGTGAGGCCACACCTCGAATGCTGTGTTTAGTTTTGGGCCCCTCACTATGAGAAAGACATTGAGGTGCTGGAGAGTGTCCAGAGAAGGGCATTGAAGCTGGTGAAGGGCCTAGAGCACAAGTCTTATGAGGAGCGGCTGAGGGAACTGGGGTTGTTTAGTCTGGAGAAAAGGAGGCTGAGGGGAGACCTTATCGTTCTCTACAACTACCTGAAAGGAAGTTGTAGCGAGGTGGGTGTTGGTCTCTTCTCCCCAGTAAGAAATGATAGGACCAGAGGACATGGGCTCAAGTTGCACCAGGGGAGGTTTAGACTGGATATTAGGAAAAATTCCTTCACTGAAAGGGTTACCAAGCATTGGACCAGGCTGCCCAGGGAAGTGGCGGAGTCACCATCCCTGGAGGCGTTTAAAAGATGTGTAGATGTGGTGCTTAGGGACATGGTTTAGTGGTGGACTTGGCAGTGCTGGGTTAATGGTTGGACTTGATCTTAAAGGTCCTTTCCAACCAAAACAATTCTATGATTCAAACTGCAATAGGTTTCAGGCACCCAAGCCTACCAGAACTATGTAGAAAATCTGTGTTTGGTTGTATAGATATCAGAGAGGCACTTGAAGTAAATCTACTGACATGTGCTGTGCTGCAGATACAGAACTGCTGACACTGCAGCTGGGCTGAACTGGGTGGAGCCCCCATCTCCTGCTTAGCCCTGAGGTCCTGAAGCTGTTAGATGTGGTTTAGGGCATATCAATTAACTATATGGACTGTGACAGAAAGCCTGGGCTCCTTTCATTTAGCACCATGGCCAGAGAAGACAGTATATACCACTTCTATTAGAAAAGGTTAGTTCTTAGCGGTATATCGTCAGGAAATAGGAGGTTCATTTGCACAAGCCTCCTAAGAGAGAGCTACTTGCTGTGGTTTAAACTTAGGTCATGATCAAGCTTTGCCCTTTCTGTAAAAGGGAATGGAAGACAGTGAAAAGGAGCAGGGAAGACTGAGCTTGACTCTGAGGTGAGGTGAGGAAGGCAGATAACTCTGTCACTCTGTGTCTACATGGCTGCATTTCCACAGTCGTAGCCACCCTATGTTAAAGGAAATTGTGATAAAAATGCCTTGTGCTGATTTACTACAGGTGGTACCATAGCTGTATCGCTAGTGGAAAAATGCAGGCTTGAATTTGCTGGCATTGTTGCAGCTAGACAAAGCTTTTCAGTGCCTCTGAAGCTGATGTGGAAGTGGGAAAACAGAAATTGTGTAGTTCACGTAGACTGATGATCTGGCCTTAAAGGGACCAGCATCAACTGCTTGCAGGGAAGATAGAAGGACCTCAGAGAAAGATGTGAGATAATACCCCTATAGAAACCTAATTTTAATTCTCCCATAGTCAAGTACTGGCTTAAACTCTGAAAGCCTGTCTTTATACTTCTTCCAAAGTTTAGCATAATTATTCTGACTGGATATTCCTGTGATCCATATAGCCGTCCAATCCTTCTTTGAATCCTGTACAGTTCTTGACCTCAGTGCTTCCTGTGGTGATATCTTCCACTGTCCAATTACACATTATGTGAAAGAGAATTTCCTTTGATCAGCTTTGAATACATGAGCTCTTCATTTCATTGAACGTTCCTTTATTCTTGTGATATGCAGCAAGGTAAAGAGAAGTGTCAGGGACTTTTTCTCTGGAGTATTTAGTATTTTATCTTGCTGTGTCCCTTCTTATCTGTCTCCTTTCTGAGATAAACAAATCTCATTCTTTTCAGTCTCTTCCTGTGATAGTCCCTGCCTCTGCCTCCACCCCCCACTTGCTTATTCTCATTCTTACTCTCTGACCTCCATGTGTTTCTGCAGGGTCTTTTAGAGCTTGGGGAAGGGCATGGACAGTATGCCAGAGGAGAATTCAGCACTGACTGGTATAAAGAGAGAATATTTTCTGGATTATTGACCATCTCATTCACTGAGTAGCTCAACATCTTGTTAACCGTTTGGATTGCAGCTGTACCCTGAGCAGATGTCTTCATTGAGCTGCCTGTAATGTTTTTTAGGCAGTTGGTGCTGAGCTTATCACCTTAGACCTTAATTACTGTAACCAGTTCCTCTCTGGCATCTCTAACATTCATGTTGTCTCACTTCATTTGGCGGATATCTTGCTACCCAGGCAGTCTGCATTACCCACTAACCTGACCTTATCTCACCCTCCTGAGTCCTTTTTTCTACCACACCAAGAAGAAAGGTCCTACCCTTATTTTAAAAAGGCCTTTTTAATGCTTCTTTTTGCTATCTGCCTGCTTTTATGCCATTCTCAAGCTGTTTGTGGCTTCCTTTTCATGTATTAGTAGTTTTGACATGCTTTGCCCACACTGCCCAGTCAGTCTCCATCGCAAGAGCTTTTCCATGCCGACCTACAAGATTTCTTATTATTACCACTTCATAGTCATTCAGATCATCCTTAAAGTCTAGTTTTCTGGTAATACCTCCAAGACGCAGTGAAGGGCAGTAATGCAGGGTCATCTGGAATTCCATGGTATGCCTATAAGACATGCCTAGATGTGAAAGCACATGCAGCACAATGAAGGTGGAGCTCCCCTTGATATTTAGCAGAAGGTGTATCCCTTCCAACCCACTCAGCCCAGGTTGATAACGGCGTTGTAGCACAAGCAAAGCCAATTTGTGCCTTTCATGTCAAAAGAGCCACAACTACTTCACCGTATGTGTGTTTGCCTGTATGTACTAAATGCTCTGATGGTGAGGCACTCCAGTTTCTGGCTATGCTTCCTTGCTCATGTGAATTGCTCCTTGGAAAGTCACAAATAATTAATGTAGGATTAGATAGTGACCTCCAGGGCTGTCAGGGGAGCCAGGCACTCCAATGCATCTCAGTTACATGGATTATTATCCCACTCCCCATCCCGTTATGACTTAGTGCAAAAGCTTTCTTGGAGTTTTGAAGCTGAAGGTGTCGCTCCCATGCAGCTCTTGTGGGCTGTGTTTTTAGGAGCCCTGTTTGCAAAGTCCTGTCTTCTAGAGCTAAAATCCCAAACATTCTTGAAGCAGAAAAAGGAATTGACTTTCAAATGTTTCTTGTTTTTTGAGCCTACTTCATACTACAGTGCTGTTCTGCTGTCTTGACTAGATAAACCAAGGTGTCTTTCATATTGGTATGTAGTATTGGAAGTGACTAAATTCTCAAAGTTGGAAACTTGGGAGTGAATTAGAAGTTGACTGAGTGAAGTTGAAGAGGTACTTGAAGAGTATTAGCTGGGAAAGTGCCACTGAGAGGATTTAGTGCTGAGGTCGTGATGCACTGTGCTGAAATCCACAAATAATTTGTTTCTGTCGTCTTGCTTGAAAAGGAGCAGTAGAGATATTAGGATCTGTCCAGTTAATCTTAGAGAGGGCAACTAAGATGGTGAACAATTTGCAACACTACTTAAAATTAGGAAGACACCAGTTAGCGGAGTCTTTTTATTACTTTAATAAATGCAGTGTAATCTGAATGTCATCTCTTCCCTTCATTATGAACCAGTTGTGCCTGACCCACATGTTTTAAATTGGCACTTGTAAGGCAAATGGAAAAGTGAATAGAATAGCTGAGCTGAAGAAGCAAACCCAGTTGGGTCACTTCTTTTTCTTTAGTGTAAAATTTTCAGAACACACACACAATAAAGGTATAATCAAAAGTAAAATTTGGATTGCTTTCAGGGTTCCAGCTGCCTTCTATCTTCTCAAAGCACCTATTCATGCTTTCACGGGAGCTTTATCAAAGCATGTGAAGTGGGTATCAATTTACCCGTATCTTATGCTTGGAGACAGACAATATATCTTTATCCTCTTCTTGTGGCTTTGTCTGGATGATGATGGTGAGTTTTGTGAGACTGACCTAAAGCAGCAAGACAAGACATAATACATTTTTTGCGTATGCCTCATTCACTGAGTTTAAGCTTAAATCCTTTACTCTTACAGTGTTTTAACTCAAACAACTTAATACACAGCAGAGCATACCTCATCTTGTTTTGATTAGAAACTATTAACTCAAGCTAGATAACAGGACCTAAGCCTAGATCCTTAAATCCCTCCCTAGTCAAAATTTGTGTTCTGATGAAGCAAGAACAAATTATGTCTGCTCCATCTAAACCTTTTTGAATCTGTTACTCCATGCAGCATCATGAAGAGAGCTATAAAAACAATCCACTGAGTCCAGGTTGGCCAGGTGGCAGCTGCTTGCGAGAACAGATAATACCTTGTTTATTGTTTTGTGTCCTTGAAGTTTAAAGAACTTTTATCACTCTTAACTTCCTCTCTTTCCAGGTTATCAGTGAGTTTAGGTTGCCAGTAAGAACTACTCTATTGATCACATCAAAGGACCATTTAGCCTAATTGATTTTTTTCTGATTGCTGCCAGTGTGGGATGTGCAAGAATGGGCATAAGGATGGAGCACACATGCTGTGGTGGTACATGTCCCAGGCCCTTGGCAGAGGGTGCCTTGTGGCTGGTGCTGGGACTGTGGAGCCCATCTTGGGAGCAGATCAGAAATCAGACTTCTCTCAGGAGCTTTCCATGGCTGTTAAGGCTCAAAGTCAAACTCTCACTGTTTTTCTATCATTCTGTCCTTTTGAGTGTTGCATTCTGGGCTGAACAGCTTCAGTCAGAACAGTCACATCTGTCGGTCACAATGTGTAGCTTGGAGGAGGGTCTTTTCTTGAGAGAGGGCCTATTTATGTTAAGAAAGGCTTGCTTCTAGGTTGTAACAAATAACCTGCTATATTGATCTGCAAAAAAAATAAATACTGGAACTATTGCCTCCTGGCTCACTCATTTCCTAAAACGTTTGCTCAGTACCCTGAAGAATGCCTGTAGGAACATACTTTGTCTAGATCCATCTGGGTGGAAGGCCTTGTCGGGGATCTTCTATCAGGTGCTGATGCTTTAGAAGGGACTGGAGTTTATTGTCCTGCTCAGGCACCGCTACTTGCTTGGATCCAGGAGCTCTTCCCTCAAGTGAAGGTTTTCAATTGTTCATCCAAGTTGTCCAGATCCCTCCACGTAGTGCTTAGGGTGGCCTGGGCCTGACACAGGGTTTTGTACTCTGTTTGGGGCCAGGCACCTAAAATGATGTGTCTTGTTCCAATGCCTAAACCCTTAACTAGCCATACCTGCCAAAGCTTGCTTTTAGTACTTTTTGAGAAGCATGCTAGCAGTGAGAGGGCTGGGGATATCTCTCAAGGCAATCTTTTAAAGATAGATACCGTTTCCCCAGCTGCTTTTCAAAATGGATACACTCCTTGTGCTTAGTGTCCCCTCTCTCTGCTTTACCTGGAGGGATTTGTAAATCATAAGCTGTCCACAGCACTGTGGGTCTGAGAAATTATTCTCTGGGGAACAGGAAAGAAAAAAGAAAGATCTGTATCTGTAGGGTTGGGTTCTTCATTATTTTAAGCTACATGTAGGCATATGTGCTATTAAGTCATAGTTCTTGACATACGTAACCTTAGCTTCTCATAGCTGATTTGTCATACTGGTGTTTGAAAAATGCCTACAGAAAATCAAATCAGTAGAAATTCACACTGTCAGGAGTTGCATAAATGGTCCTAGGAGACACTATAACAGTACATCTCTACTGATTTGTAATTCCTTATAGTACAGGAGATTTCAAGCTAATAATCCCTATCCAGACAGTTGGGCAGCCTGGGTTTCATTTTAAGAAACATCCACACATGCTGCTGGTTCCTATTCTTAAAGAAAACATAAGAGTCATGTTATTATGAGTATGAGCTTGATGCAAATGTGAAAGGACCATGACAGGGTCTGCGTTTCAGCAGTACTTGTTGCAACGTTTCCTTTTGTGATTTGTCTGTGGGCTTGCACATCTAGTGAACATGATCACAGCCTATTCTATTTCAGAATAGCAAATACTACTGTCTATGCATACTTTCTTCAGATTAAGAGCAGAGACTCCCCTAAAATGCAAAGTTTCCCCATAATTATTTTCCCCTTTCTTTCAGTACACATATTCCATCTTCAGGTTTTGAGTTTTCTTTTTTTTCTTTTTGGCTTTGCAGTTAGCTTTGGTATCATTCAAAGTGGAGCCCTGGGGCGGAATTTTTAGCAAATAGCAGTCCAAGAGCTGCAGTAAGTTCTTCATTGCTCTGTGTCTTTAAATCAAGATTGGGTGCCTTAATAAAAGGTTAGGCTTCTCTTAATCAAGTTATTAGCCTTTGATAAAGGAATCCCTTGATGAAGTGTTATGGCCTGTGTTTTCCTGGGAAGTAAGACTACATCATTGTAATGGGCCCTCCAGGTCTTCAGCTCAGTGGTGCCTGATTTCTTTCCTGACCTTGAATTATGCTGAGAAGAGGAGGTTTTCAAGGAACAAGTCAGGAAGTAAAGTTCTGCATGACTATTTTGCAGGATAACCAGCAAACCGCTGAGGCGTTGAGGGAGAAAGGCAGTGCTGAAGCAAGCAGGCCCAGCCTTGCAGAAGTTAATGGAGCTGTGTGTGGTATGAAGGACTGACCTGGCACTGGTGTGGGAGATGGCAGAAGTGATCTCACTCTGAGCCTCGGTGGTCTTGGAAATACAGCTACACATAACTGTCCCTCTGGTGCGTGGTATGTCAGCTCCTCAGCTGCTGCAGGCAATGCCTGGGGAAGCTGTCTCCATCCTTTGACGATGGCAGTGCCTGGGGACACCGTCCCAACAGGAGACTCCTGGCAGTGATGGGGAGCAGCGATGTCTTGTGTCAGCCCATCATGAACCATGGCATGTCATAAGCCAGAGCTTGTTTCTGAAATACATTCCCTGCCCTCAGTAGCAAAAGCTCTCCATTTGTGTGCTTCAATATGCGATGGTTACAGTGCATTAAAGGCACATGTTCAGGTACGGTGGTGAGTCACAAAAGTGCAGAACATTTCTTGGGAAGCTCATTCCTTCTGGCCTGGCCCTGAGATGTTCAGCCAGTACTTGCCCTGGCTGTCAGATGCTTCTTGAGAAAACGTGATTTCCCCAGCAAGAAGTAGCAAAACATCCAACTCACCCCTCCCCAGGTACTGACAGCAGAAAAGAACCACCAGAATCTACCACGTGCAAAGTGGTCACGTTAAAACAGCAGCATGTAGGTTTTGTCCCAAAAAAGCATTCTGGGATTCTGAGAGATGGCAATCCTATGCGGGAAGGAGCTGTAGAAATCGGGAAATAATTGGTGAAAAATGTGTGTGTGTGGACAGGGGAAGGCAGGATGGAGAGTGACTTGGTATTTGTTTTTCTTGTGGTTTTATCATAATACTGGCCTATAAATTGTGAACTGCTGCTCCACAACTGCTGAGGTCATGGCTCTCTTGGCACTACTTAGAGACATTAGTGGTCTTAAGGTACAGGCTTGTCTTCTGAATCTAAATAAAGAAATGTGAACCTGCTTTGGCAGGGGGTTGGACTAGATGATCTCCAGAGGTCCCTTCCAACCCTTAACCATTCTGTGATTCTGTGATTCTGTGACTTAAAAGCAGCATTATTTAATGTTTGGATTGGTTATGTGCTCATCCTGTGCCTCGCTAAAAACAGGCAGGAGCACAAGTGACTGTGATGGGACCCGAAAGCCAAAACACAAAACCAGGCAATTTTTTCCCTCAGAAAAAAGGTTTAAGAAAGAGACAGATGAGGCGTAATTGAGACAGAAGGATGTTGATTTCATGGTTTATTGTCACATTAAAAAAGTAATCTTACTGATGAATTAATATTTGCTTTTTAATATAAAAGTGCTTATTCTTACAAATCCTTAAGGCTCATTCTGTTACATTACAGTAGGATTTTTCACCATCCCAGAAACTGTGCTACATGAGTTTTAGATGAACTGTGGACATAGCAAAATCTCCAAACAGTAAAACAAGTCATTAATAATTTCATTGCCTTTGTACCCATGAACCTGTTCAATTGTGTAACATAATTTAACATGAAAATGAACAAAAGCAAAATTTTCTCGTATTTTCTAGTTTGACTTGGAACTGATCCCCAAAAGATTTCTATTTCGCTTGAGTGAATGGAGCAAATACAATTGTTTTTGAATCTCAATTTTTCACTCGTACAGCAAAAAAAGAAGGAGCGAGACAGAGGAGCGTTACAGATGTAACATTTACCCAATGTTTCTTACTAAAGAGAAAAGGAAGGACTGCCAAGCACAAGTACTACTCATATGTGATAGATTTATTTTTGTAATGTCCCTATGTGTACTTTTACTTAGGTAAAGCTCCCACTGAAGCCAATGTGAGTTTTGCCTGAGGGAGGAATAAGACCAGGGCTCCCACGGGGAACTTTTTAGATTAAGTAGTTTATTATTTTTTTTGTCTCACAATGGAAGAATGAAATAGGTGAAAGTTACTAAAGCTCTTCTTTGCATTGATCACAAGTGGAATATGATTTCTGGCATATACTATGATACACAGATAAGAGTATACCATATTTATTTTTAATCATAATAAGAGCTATATTAGTTGGATGGGCAGTGAATTTGCTATTTCTACTTAAATTTTAGATATCTATTTACTGTAAGGACCATTTTTTTTGGTCAATAATTGGGTCAAAATGCAGTAACTAAAAAAATACCTAACGCAAAAGATAAAAATAATTCACAGTATTCTGTAGTAAAGGGGGAAATGCTAACCGATCTAATAAATAAGGCAGTTAAAAGCATTTGTGACTGCTACCGTGATATATGTACATACTTTACAGCATAAATTACTGTACAAAATACTCCGTTTATTAACCTGTGTAAACAATAGTGCCTGATGTATGGGGACATATTGTGGGATTATGCTCACTGGAAGGATAAACTACGACAGCTTTGTCTGGGTGGGGGAGGCCTCGGGTAGCACACCCTCAGAGAGAAACATGAGTGATATTTTATGAGCTGCAAATAAAGCCATCCTGACTCAAATAATTTTACAAAAAAATCTTCTGACGTTTGTTGCTATAAATGAAACATGGAAATGAATCTCTGCAATTTGTTACAAAAATAGTTCTGGTCATAAGCTGATCTTTGCATACCTCGGCTGGCCAGGGACCCTCGCTTAGAAGTTCACTGCATGAAAAGGGGAGGTGGGGGAGAGTCACAACGCGGCAGTATCGTGCTGTGCGTCGTCTGCACTGCCAGCGTGCCCGTCAGGAGGCAGTCGGTGCCTGGACCCCACACTGGGATGGCCGCATTGCCTTTTCAGCCACTGCTTCTACGTGCAGGATGGGAAATGGGGAGGGACTTAGGACTACTGCGATTATTGCTATGGGCTGGAGAAGTAAAGACAAATTTAAGCATCCTGTTATCTTGGCTGCCCTGCACTGTCTTCCCCACCCATTTGTTTCCCTCGCCCACCCACAGCGTGGTTTGATTTTGGCTTCTGCATGGTGGCAACTCTGCGAAAGAGAGTCTCTGTAGGATGTCTACTGCAACAAGGCCCTGCTCAGCAGACACCACTGCAGTCCAGGTTTCCATTAATAACATGTCCAGGAAGGCAGGGAGTTGCCGTAAGTGAAGTGTGTGTGTGATTTGTTACACTGGGTATCATCTCGGAGCGATGTCCCTGCACAGAAGGACCGGGTCTTAGCCTCGACCTGCCCAGAGAGCAGCTCTCACATCGCTCGCTCCTCTGCCTCGGCTCCCACCCCTCCTCTTGCCATCCACGGGAAGAGACAGCCTACCAATGGCACCACAAGCACACCTTAACCCAGCTGCTCTGAAGCTCTCAACACAATGCTGCTCCTTCTGCCTACACCGACAGCAAAGGAAGCTGCCTGGCCAGCCAGCCCGAAGAGCTGCTATGGGACTGCTGGTCTGCAGGCAGGCCATGAGCTTTAGGTGGCCCTGGGTGGCCTACAGGCCATTCCATCGTGGATAAAATTGCCTTTTTCACATAATGAATAGAAAAACGCATTGAATTTCCATAAAAAAGAGCAATATTGGCCTCGTGGGCTCATGGCCAATCTCATCTCTTTCACCATCTACAGAAAAACTGTTTCTTCTGTTTAAAGGAAGCCAACTCTACTTCCAGACAACATATGGAAAAAGTGCCTTTGAGTGTTTAATAAACTGTAAAATATATTTTCTTGATAATTCAGTAATCTTAATAGAAGAAAGGTGCACATTCAGTCCTTGAGGAACTACTTACTTCTTTGGATTTGGGCCCAGTGAATTAGAGAGTGGGCAAGGGATGGTCCAAGTCCAAAACGTATGCTTTAAACATCTCAGAAATAAATGTATTTACCGCATATCTATTTTCCTGCATATCTGCTCCCTC
This sequence comes from Nyctibius grandis, assembly GCF_013368605.1. Lineage (NCBI taxonomy): Eukaryota > Metazoa > Chordata > Aves > Nyctibiiformes > Nyctibiidae > Nyctibius > Nyctibius grandis. The sequence continues at coordinate 51,646,663 of NC_090659.1, forward strand.
TCAACGTGATCTCAGCCCCATTCTGCATCAGCGCATCCTAAGATATTTACCAATTTCAGCAGGCGGTCTCGTTAGCAACAGGTACAGTTGTAATCCTGAGGTGGGATTTATATCCTCTTTATACCTGAGCTCATCACCTAAATTCCCTTTGTAGCCAGTGGACAGAAACAAGCACTTCTAGGGTGTGATTCATTGCGCTTATTTTAGACCTTCAATGCAAGATGAGGTGAATCCCAACTTCTGTGTTTCAATCAGGACCTTTTTTCTCTCCCATTCCACCTTCTCTTGCTATTTAACCCCAGTGAATTGCTGCAAGGCTGATTGTGTGTCCTCGATGGCCTAAAAAAAGGTCCTTGCACAGGTGTGGGGCCACCAGTTCCTGCTGGTTCTACTGTAGGGCCATAAAGCGGCAATGCTCATTCAAGCAGATCAGTAACACAATGTCAGGCAATGGTGCTGGGCCAGGAGACACTGCTGTAACCTCTCCAGCTACACCACTGTTTCACACGGATATTTGAGTCACCACTTTTGGTCCCCAGATTAGTGGTCTCCCCCACCCGCCTTCTGACACAGAGAAGAAGAGATGATCAGAAATTGTGCATGGAGACATCAGCACTCACTGTCTCTTCCTCATGAGGAAACAAGTTTCTAGCTAGGAATAATGGGAGAAGGTGGGCGCCAGTCCATAGGTGACGTGGGAATGAGAAGAAAGCAGAAAGGTCCTGAGCTGCTCGGAGCAGCTCTGCACTGCCCTCTGTCAGTAACGTCAGCTCTCCCTTGTCCTGTACGTCACAAACCCAGGCTGGGAGATGGGATTGAGGAAGAAAATGTCTAGAGCTGCAGGAAGAGCCGACTGTGGGACCAGGAAGGCAAGATGAAAGGCTGAGGAAATTTAAAAAAAATTCATATTTTGATCATGGCACTAATTAGCCATGTGTGATTAGCTGGGGAAAGCTGGAAATCCCCATTCTCGCATGCATAGGAAGTCCAACTTCCTATGCAAATGGAAGTTGGACTTGTTTGTCAAGTGTGAAGGCAGACTGCCAAAGGGACCTTGACATCCAGAGGGACCTTGACAGGTTTAAGTGGGCCCGTGCGAACCTCATGAAGTTCAACAAGGCCAAGTACAGGGTCCTGCACTTGGGTTGGGGCAATCCCCAATATCAGTACAGACAAAGAGATGAATGGATGGAAAGCAGCCCTGTGGAGGACTTGAAGAGACTGGTGGATGAAAAGCTGGGCGTGAGCTGGCACTGTTTGCTTGCAGGCCAGAAAGCCAACTGTATCCTGGGCTGCATCAAAAGCAGCGTGTCCAGCAGGTCGAGGGAGGTGATTCTGCCCCTCTACTGTGCTCTGGTGAGACCCCACATGGAGTACTGTGTCCAGCTGTGGAGTCCTCAGTACAAGAAAGACACGGTCCTGTTAGAGCGGGTCCAGAGGAGGACCATGAAAATGGTCAGAGGGCTGGAGCACCTCTCCTGTGAAGAAAGGCTGAGAGGGTTGGGATTCTTCAGCCTGGAGAAGAGAAGGCTCTGGGGAGACCTTATTGGTCTTTCAACTTGAAGGGGGCTTACAAGAAAGACAAAGAATGACTTTTTACCAGAGTGTGTGGTGACAGGACTAGAAGCAACAGTTTTCAGCTGAAAGAGGATAGATTTAGATTGGACATAAGGAAGAATTTTTTTGCAGTGAGGGGGATGAGACATCAGAACAGGTTGCCCAGAGAAGTTGTGGATGCCCCGTCCCTGGAAGTGTTCAAGGCCAGGTTGGATGGGGCTTTGAGCAACCTGGTCTAGTGAAAGATGTCCCTGCCCATGGCAGGGGGTTTGGAACTAGATGATTTTAAAGGTCTCTTCCAACCCAAACCATTCTGTGATTCTATGATAAATCTAAACTGCAAATGAAAATATCCTTTTTCAATACAACTATTTTCTGAAATGGAAGTGAGAAAAAGACTAAGAAGGGCCTGTCCTTTGGTAAATGTTATCTATGTCTAGCTTGTTCCTGCAGGAAGTGTTTCCTTTCATGTCTGTTGACAGGGTGAGAATTATGTATCTAAGAATGCCAAGTGGAGGAGAAAATGATAACTAGTGCTAAGGAAGGAAGGATTTGTTAGTATTGCCTGAAAAACAGCAATAGAAACATTTTGTTGATTTGACTGGTGTTCAGTCCTTGGTGAAGTACATTACTGATGACTTCTAGAGGTAATGTGTCAGAACAGAGCTGGGAGTTTGACCCTGGGGTGCTGGCTAATGATGGTTTGACTTGGGAAGGTAACTCCCTGATGTTGTTCTCCCAACATATCTCTGACTTCCCAGCTCAGTTACTGGTAATGTGCACCACAAACAGACACATATTTTGTTATGAGAGAGAGGTGTTTTTTTTATATTTTGTTAAGTGACTAGTCCTCTCTGCAATGCACCATTCTAAAAGAAAATATCCATTGATTTGAAGTTATTTGAAGCTGGATTTGGAATAACAAATGATCTGAATACTTCTGACGCTGTTATGAGAAACACACTTGGTACAACTGGGGAGGCAAATTTCTTTCACATAAATACAAAGTGGCTCAAAGACATAAAAAGATTTGAAATTCTTAGCATGGCTACACAGCAGTTGGTTACCCTACGCTGTTTGTCCCATTATGTACTGTTGTGATTCTTGCTCTCTACCAGGATCAAAGTTCTAGATACTCCGGGAATGGCAGTTTCACCTAGTCTGTGACTCCCCTCAGCGCTAAGCACAAGTTTTATATACTCTGGCGCTTACATTGAGAGCTTACATGGTATTTAAGGATTTTGAGGGTCTAGTAGCTCTGGACTCAGGGGTGAAATTCATCCAGTGTACTTAGCAGTTTTTTCCATAGCTCTTCTACAGCGCTTTCCTTCTGAGGATACAAAGTGATTTGCAAACATTAATTAATTCTCATAAAGCCCTATGAGGCAGATAAGTGTTAAGTATCCCTGTGTTAGTACATACGAGAAGCATGAGACCTGAGTGCCTTATGATCCATGATGTTCTCTATATTCACTCCCGAAAAGGAATATGCACCTTGGGACAGAGGAAATCCCCATTTTTTCATCATTCTCTTGTTTTCCTTGGACCCTCTGGAGTCCTTCAAGGGCAGCAAGGATGGGGCTGGGATTCAAGCTACAGCGTGTGAGATTCAAGCTACACAGATCAGAAAAGAGAGGGAGCCTTGCTGTATTTGCTGCTGGTTTTGTGGGGGAAAGCAAGGGCCTTTATGCAAACTGTGGGTTTTTTGCTCCATGCTCCAGCACCCCCTTTGAAAGGTAGCTTGGGCTGCCAAAGTAGAAAACACTCCGGAAGGGGCAGGCATACTTGTGGGCTACCAAGAGCAACAGAGCCAGACAGCAAGCAGAGGCAGAGGGATTACTTGAAGAAATAGCCCCAGCTGAATCTCCCCGTCTCACTGAGGAAAACCATAGTCTTTTGAAACAGTGATGGAGCCTTGCTCCATATCTTAAGTGTTTTTCCTCTATGTAGCTTTAGTGAAGTAAGCACAAACAGGGCCTAAAGTGACTTTCCTTGTTTCTTAATTGATCTTAAGAACAATTTACAGCATGGCAACCAGTAACACTGGAAATGGAGTCCTGGCCTTATTGACGGCAAAGTAGCCAAATTTTCATGCTAACAATACTGGGTGAGAGACATTGTTCTCCAGTTTTCAAGACAGACTAGACAAAAGATGATCCATATGCTTTTCTGAATGTATTCTGACAAATTTGTCTATGGTTATGTGCCTTCCCAGCCCTCAGCGCACAGCACATAAGCTAGTGTAACAATTATAATTATGATAGTGATCAGACCTACCAGGCCTTTTTAAGACATGAAAATCAGACTAATTCTCTAGTTTCAAACACAATGAGTTCAAATATGTGATGTAAATGCTAACAAAAAGATACCAAAATGAGAGGCATGTTAGGTCTGCGCCAGCCAAACTTCTGTTGTTATCTTAGCAAGTCCATATTCTTCAGGTATTGTTTGTATTTCTATTGTGCCAGGAGATTTTATTCTTTAGTTTGAGGATTCTCCCTGAATGGGGGAGGGAAATGTTGCTATCGCTGTGAAAAAGAAACATTTCTTTCTGACATATTAAGCATTAAGAGGATTATGTAAAGGCAAGGCATATTGCAGAAGGAGATGTTCTTAATATAGCTTTGACCGTGAACCCATGACCCTCCAGAAAATTTAGGAGACTTAAAAACCCTATTGCTTTGACAATCTTTCCATTTAAGAAAAATCTTCTTGTAAAAAGATCAAGGAATTCAGCCACTGTTATTTACATAAAACTCAACCTTTCCTGCTTAAAATCATGAATCATTTAATGTCACATCTGCAGGATATCTGAGGCAGATGCCATTAATCCAAGTCATTTCGCAAATTCCAATTTCATTTGGATTAAAACCTACAACTAAGTCAGTGAATAGTATATACTGTACATGCGTTAAGGCTGGTGGCTACTAAAGTCTCTTGAGTAGATAAACTAAGCACAGATTAGCCAGGTCTAAGTATATGTCCTCATCTAGGGAAAAAAAGATATCCTGACATTTCAGTGATGTAGATTTGAGTCAGTAGCCATGAAAAATAGTTGAACATTTGTATTACAAAAGAGATACAATGGCACAGTCCCAAAGGTGCATTTCTTATAAATTAATTAGCTGCACAAATTATTTTGATAATGGTTACTGCACTTCTGAGGCGATATGGCTGCTCAATGGTGAGTACTTGATGATCAATGGTAGGCACTAGTAATATCCTTCATACTGAGTGACTTTTATAACTATTTAGATTTACAGTATATACATATGTGTTTGTATCTACACTTAGGGCGTGATCTTCTTAACCTCCTTTACCTAAGGTCCTCTGTTCACTATAATTTCCTTTGGAGCCCTGTGATATTTGGATCAAAGAAATAGGCAAACGAGGGGTTGGGGTATCCTGCTGTGTGACAGGGAGGACTATGCTTGGCTTTTGGCCACACTTAAACCTCTGCATATTCTTCGTTCTTACCTGTTATTCATGCCACCATGGAATACTATAAAGCATTAAGGCCAAGCGGTCTGTATGATCTTGCTGTCTCTGAGGATCCTATAGGCTGCTCTGCATTTGTTGCATCCACCTGCAATACATGGTTCCTTTGAATGCATTCTCATTGCTTTACCAACCCTGACTGACTCAAAAGCCTCTGTTTGTAAGCAAACCTCTCCCTCCAGGCATAATCCTTCTGGATTTGTACAGAATGACTTGTTACTTTCACAAAATGAACCTGAACATTGCTATGGCTTAAAGCAGCGTGCATGTTCCCGGACTTTTACAACAGATTACAAGAAGTAAGTGGCTTTCATGGAACTCCAAAGAATGACAGTCTCTGCTAGTCCCACCCAGAACACACAGAGCACCTTCGACTCACGGTGAAGTGCCTAAGACTATTCAGGTTCTTAACGTGGAACATATGCTTAATTGGACCAGACCTAAGCACCACATGCACTTTTCCAGACCAGGCCCTAAGAAGATGAAACGAAGTATTACCATTCTATGATTCTGTGATTTGTTCTCACCATGCCACATTCAGTCGTCTAAACAGAAGCAACCATAGATAGCAAATAGTCTGCACCGAAGAGTGTTCTAAGTAACCTCACCAAAATGGTATAGCTGCAAGAAACCCTATGGAGAGAAGGCCAAAACCTCTAATCCATTTATGTGTCTAGTTGGTTTAAATGGCTGCTATTTCATCTTGTTACACCACCAGAAATTAAGGCTCAGTGTGCTCATCAGACAACACAGATGATGCCAGCACAAAAACGAAAAACCAGTATGTTTTTCCATGGAAGCAATGGGTATTTTAGCTACAATAAATCAATGCAAGAATAATGTACAAGAAAGGACAATCATCTACAAGACATCCTTAGTACTTGGAAATATTACAACAGGACAGCATTAATTCTTGCATTTCTTTGAAGTTTCTTGGCATATTACATCCATACAAAGAGTTCATCGTGATTAAGAAAAATAACCCGATCTTAGTAAAATAAACATGCTTCGAAGTTCCATACTTGAAACTCAAATGCCACATGTGCAATAAAACTAAACTCCATTTAAGGCAAGTAATATATGTCACTTCTAAAATTTCTTAACATTAAATAGCAGTAAGGGCTCCCAAACCCCCAAATGTATCTGAAGATAATCATCATAGGCACCATCAAAGAAAACAGAAGCTGATCTAATTGGAATTTCACTTTCCTGATCTGAGGAGAAATCCCGTAGTACCTTTGTGTGTTATTGAAGCAGCTGACAGAATCCGTTGCTACTAGTCTAGTAAATCATAGCAGGCTTCCACAGCCAAAGATCAAGCAAGTAATAAACAGAAAGGCACCAATCAAGTTCTCCACCATACTTGTGACCAAACAAACTGTGTTCCTTCTGGGGTGGGTAACAGCCAGTGCTAAGAGTGACGGGAGGACTCGGAGGATGTCTGTTTTGTCATTTAAAGCCAGGTCCATGTTCACTCTTAAAGCCAGCCACACTATAACACTCAAGTCTGTGCTAAGAGGTAACTGCAGCCTGAGCTCAGGACTTCTTTCAGGGAAGCATCTGAGCACCAATGGGCACATAAATATTGGCCCAGGATGGCTTTAGGCTGAGCAATCCCTTGGTAGCTACCCCGCTGAGCTGCTTCAAAGAACAAGGTGAATGCTCTGAGTCTGAGCAATAGCTGGAGTTATGGTAAGCAGCTTCAACAAAAAATGCAGGTACATGGGGCTCAGTGTGCTCTCAAGCCTGCTCTTTACCACAGGGTAAATACAGCTTGTGTTACCAAAGATGTTTTACTGAGAAAACATGCCACATTGTTTGGTATCTTTTTTTTTTCAAAATGCAGCTCTTCAAAAATGGAGGAGGAAAAAAAGGCTGCAAGGACCAATCAATCAACCATTGATATCAGTGGCTACTTCTACTTGTATTGTCTATTGAAAGAGTCTTTTGTACTCACATTTCCTTAATATATAAGTAAATTAGATTAGAAAACAACAATCAAAGGGTCCAACGGGTGACTCGGACAAGAACAGTCCATTGAAAGTCACTGGAGCTGCTGACTTGAATAAAGGCTGCAAATCTGATTGCAAAAAAATTACATTTCCGATACAGAAAAAGAAACCTAAATGTGTGAAAACCACTGAAAATGAACAAAAAATGCACTGAATGCAAGCACAGTAGAGATGAACTGGCCTTGACCTCAGCTGACCTAAATTAAACTCCAATTATTGTGGGATTAATTCTTCTGGCATGAAAAACACAGCTTGTCAACAGGAACTGAAAACATCCCATAAATCAAGAAACGTTAAAGCCTAGTTGAGGATTACGCATGAAGAATGAGAGGATTATGATAAGAAACAGTTCTTAGCCTGATGAGCAGCAAACTCAGCTTCCCAGCTAAAGGAAATTGCATGTAATGCTCCCATACAGCCTAGAAGAAAATGCTGCAAGCTTCTGCTAGATGAAAAAGATATGAAAGTCAAAATCTGCGGGATGAAGCCTTCCCATGCAAAGCCAACAACTGTAATAGATATGTCTCTGTCTCTCTGTGTGTACACAGCTGAAATGAACACACTTTCTTTACTAAGTGGATTGCAGTTTGCCATATTTTTTTCATTTATCTATTTACTGTTAGTAACAGAACGCAATTTCCCACCATCTCTTTTAAGGTCTTGCTATCAGCATATCTGTTTTCAGGCTTTTTGCTTGATACTGTAGGTTACAGTGTTGGTGAGGAGCTGAACAAGAGGTAAAGTTATTTAAAAAGACAGGAGATAAAGAAATGCATGCAATTTGTTGAAACTTATTGCAGATGAAGGAATGCCATCTTTCTCCAACTTAAGGAGGACTACACAACTCCTCTGCGTGCCCCAGTGGGGAAGTAACAGAGAGATGGCATATTAATGTTGAAGCTTCTGTGACGTGTCCGTGCTCGCAGTAAAAGTTCTCCATGTCTATGATTTGCCCTCATTCATTCCAGTTCAGGAAAGCCCTTGTGTATGTGCTTAAGCTCTGCTGAAGTCAATGGGATTTCAGTACAAGCTTAAAGTTAAGAATCTATTGAGAGCTTTCCTGAATAGGGATCTGTGCTTATTGCACTTGGTTCAGTCAACCCATGAGATTTTGGTTTCCGAGTTTTTCAACATAAGAATAGAAAGGGTATGTTTTGTGCATTACCATCAGTTCTTTCTAGTATTTCTCGTGTATGAAAATGTTTGGAGAGTGGTTCAGAACAATTCATTCTGAAGAGACATCATTGTATATTGTACATATGCACACATACATGTCTACACTCAGAAGAATTTCGCTCAGTATTGAAGAAATATTCACGTTGGTTTGGATCAATGCTGTGGTTGACTATTTCTGTAGCACAGTGTCCAGAATAACTGAATTATCCATGAAAGGTATACTGTCCATGTGAATGGCACACAGTCATTATGACAAGTGAGTGCTATTCCGCACCCAGTGAAGTCCTTGTTGGGTGTACTGAACTAAATGCTCCATACTGCTGTGCAAGGTGATAGGTCCCATCAATGCATCCAAGTCGTTAAAAAAATCTACAGGGGAAAAAAAAGGTTCAGCATCAGAAGAGTGAAGCTTTATTTCCTGCTTGTCACCCTTTAATAGATTTTATTCTCTTGCAAATTGAGTCAAGCTGAACATTTCATGGGAATGAAAGTTTATGCTGAGATTAATTTTAAAGCCCTGTGGTTCATGATGTTACAGGCTGATGCACAACAATTTTCTTTTTAAAGAACAAAACAGTGAGTTCTTCAACTTTGCTTTTCATTAATTTCCATTGAGTCTTGATAAAGCAAACAGATGCTGGGTAAGATTTATTTTGAGATGAAGGACAACTAAATCAAAAAGTCTACACCCAAGTGTCTATCTATACATATGCTAGATATTTAAGCTACCATGACAGAGAAATAGAGGCCTGTACAACATGGTCAACTCAGCCTAAAGAGGAATTTGGCTAACTAGCTAGTGGGAACTTAATTCAGCTGCCTGCTTAGAGGCATGTAGTGCCCATTTGAGATGCTCTCAGGCAGTTGATACATATAGCCTGGACTGGCAGATCTAACACAGAACGTACAAGAGACTTCTGGAGTGGCAGTGAAGGAAAGGATACCTCAAATGACATTTGGCAGCTATGGTTAGGTAACTGAATTGTATCCCTGTCTCCCCTTCAGGGTGAACTGAATAGCTCTCTGAACTCTGCTGTTTGTGTTGAACAAAGCTCCGACAACTGCAATGGGAGATTTAGCCCCCCAACTCATATATACACACCTACACTGAGGTGTCCTCATTTTGATTTGAATCCTGCTCATGCCCCTGCCTTAAATATATAAATTAGCCTGAAAACCAAGAAATATTTTATCATCAAGTCAGATGCTGAGGCACTTGCTCATGGAAACCAGTTCAGCTGAGAAAAGTTTGCTCCGAAGAGGGAGTGAGGCACCTTGTTCCTATCTGTGTCTGCTCGGACTGGGGGAGGACTTGGGGGCTGTTCATTCCTTCTGCAGAAAGGAAGGGTGCTCCTGCTTTTTGACGTGGTCTGGCTAAACGCATCCCATCCAGCTCCACGACTTTAGGAGGCAGGAAGCTGCCTTGCCTCCCACTAACCTTTCTCTCCAGAATGACACAGATGGCAGTGAATGCTACCCACAGCTATGTCTGTGACCTGTCTGTAACCGGTCCTGACCAGCTAAATAAAGAAAAAAATTAGATGCTTCTGAGTGAGACAGCTATAAAAATTGCCTTTTTGGGCCATTTTGGAACAGACTAGGACCAGACTAAGAAAAAAATCACCTCCGCAGTCCTACTTTGCAGACAGGATTCCTGTCAAAATAGTTATTTTCCTGATCAAAATCATGTGACAGTCTTCTGGAAGTCCTTTGCCTTGACTCACTCACCTCTGTTTTCCTTGGCCAGGTTGTCAGCCATCTCCCAGTAGTCATAGCTGTGCAGGATGCTGTTAGTGATGCTGACGTGGTTGGCGGCCATCTGATGAATGCGCTGCGGGATGCTGATGATAGGAGATGGGGAAGGGGCCCCTGTGCTCCCCTGGGATCCTACAGAGCTGACTGGAGAAGGGCTTGGGGACATGGGGGATGGAGTTCCTGTGCTCCTGGAAACAGATGTTAATACAATTATTTAAAAGGGTGTTGGGATTAAAAACATGACAGTACCAGAACATACTGCAGGTAAGAAAATATAATTTCTGACTGCCAATCTGATGTAAGCTTCTGTGTGACCTGTGTACTTACTTTCCACTGGTACCCCAAGAAGATGGGTTCTGGGCAGCTTTTGATGAATTCTGTAAAGGAAAAAATAATTTAGAATGCATATAATTTAGATATGACTATGAACTGAAGCAGTGCTGCAGCACAGATTCAAATCACAGTCTATTAAACATCTTGGGATGGGGGCTGATTAGGAAAATACCTTAGTTGAAACTGAAACTTTTCACAGAAATCCTGGGAGTTCAGAAGAAAGTGGTGCCAGGACTCTTTGTGAGGTTTAGGCTGGAATTGTCTTTTGATAGAGAAAACTAGAAAGATTTTCTCTCACTCTCCTGCCCTCAAAGACAAATGTAATTCTCTCAGGACCTGCGAGACTGTGCAAGTCTGCTCAGCCTGGCTGACCACAGGAACATGAATCTGAGGCTCCTTCAGCTCGAGTGGGTGTTTTAACCATCAGGCTCAAGAATCTCTCTCATGATTGCCCCTCCAGCATTCACAGGGCCAGAGAGACTGTCCTTGTAGAGTGGTGGTTTTTCTAGCTGAAGGGTTCCTCAGAATCCCCCAGAAAGGGACATTAGATCATTTAGTGTCATCTCTTGTATACCTGCAGTCATAAAGACTCTTACTAGTATACTGTGCTTAGGCTAAAGAATTTCATTGCTTTAAGAGAGGCTACCTTGCACAAGCACTACATTTACAGAGCAGGAGAAATTCAGTTGTCCACAATAATGGAAACTGAATAGCTAAAATGATTCTAGCAGTTAATCTACAAGAGCTGGTGGGAATTTACTGGCAGGTTCCTGACCATTTGACCTGTGGAAAAACTCCTCCCTCTCCCAAATGCAGTGGTTGATTTGATCCTCGGCCTGTGAGAAAAAAGGGTGTAAAAAACAGGAGTCTAAGAAACAAAACTTTTCTGGTCCATCCCATCCGCAGCCTCATATTCAGCAATGGCCAGTTTCTAATTCTTCAGAGGAAAGTGACCTCCTCGCACTGTCCCCTGAAACCATACATCCAGATAATTGTGTGCTGGGGAACAAGCCTCCCTTCCTGACAACCAAGGGAGGGAGACCAAGTGAAGTCCTGCAGCTTGAAATCTGTTTACGGATATCATTTAACTGCAACGCTGCAGGTGTTGCAAGCTGCAGGAGTTACAAGCATTAACAGCAGTACAGTAGTACTCTTGGTCTCCCATCCCTTAGGAAGGAAAAATGATAAACAAGGGGCTTCAGAGCTTCACAGATTTCAAGGTCAGGAGCAATCCTCCAGGACACTCAATCTGCAATTTCCCTTTTCCACCAATCATGGAAGCTTTTATCAGAACCTAAATTGTTTTGTTTTTTTTTTTTTTAAAGGATAGCTAGTCATGTAGAAATCCTAAGACACTATTTATCTTCCTTGTTCTCCTGTGTCCTGTGTCTAATGTTTAGCAGGCCTCACAGTTAGGAAAATGGATCCAGCTCCAGCAATACTGCATGCCACCTGGTATTATCAGCTCTGTTTCCATATACACAATGATCACATCCTCTCTTAACCTGTCCTGCAGTAAGCTGGACACATCTCCCAAGCCTCTCTTCAAAAAATTTGTTTTCTCAGTTTTGACGTGTCCTCTGAACTGACTCTTGTGTTCCCACATCTTTCATGCGCACACCAACACTGGCTGTATTTTAGCAGTGATCACATCAGTGCTGCGTGTGCCCTGGCACTCTTCCTGCATTTTGACACTGGGCCTTCTACATCCCAGGTAAGTGGTATGAAAAATAAGCTTTGGAGTGTCCCACAGGGGTTTCTTCCTTCAATGGGTTTTCTTTTTTTTTGGCAGGAAGGGCTAAGGCGTGAAAGGAAAAAAATGAAAAATTGTCATTTAGCATCCTAAATAGAACGAGCCTGGGAATCCTCGGCATTTGCTCCTCTTACAGAATAGTTTCTTTCTCTTTTCTTTTCTGATCTGTCTCAGAACTACTGGCCTCCATCTTTCTAGTGTAATGGAAACTAAGTACATGTTATTTACTTACAGCATTGGAGGCAGGAAAATATGAAAATCGAAGTGGAGTCAAGGATACTTCTGCTGTAAATTTAACCAGCCTCTGGTTACGTACAACTCCCCACACGTTTTTTCTCAAGTTTTAGCTATATTACTCCAGCTTCCTCTCAGTTCTGCACCAGAGAGGTGGGGGCAAGGATTCTAAAGAGAGTAATGTTGTGAGGGACCATCTCTTATTCCACTTTGCTTACTGCTACCCATTCTTCTGGTTTCTTTATGCTCTCAAATGTGTCTGGCCACTGAATATCTGTGGCTTCTTTTTAACTCTCTGCTGCATTATTTTTTTTTTATAATGGAAACAAAATACTTAAAAGGAGATTTAAATAATAATTTTTTTATTTTCTAAAAGAAAAGTGTGTCTAATTTTCCCTGCAAATGTGTGTGACAAGGTTTAAAATCTTTCTTTGATTGATAATACATGTGGAAGTTCTTAATGCAGTCAGCATTTAATGTCACTTGGTTTTGAAAGCTTTTAGATACCAAATATGAAATGAGTGGAGAATTGGCTTGTTTTCCACTGAAAATTATAGTAAATGGAATTTTTTTTCCCCATTTTTACTTTCAAAGGTAAGAATACTTTCTAATGTGAAACTACGCTATCATTATATCAGCAGGAGCTCTGCAAAAAAACAAGCTCATCTTGGCTATAGCAGAGTATAAGTCCATTTTATGTTTGCTGTGAAACAGTTTCTGTCTGCTACTAGGAGACATTTTACATGGTTGAGAGCCTGACCATCCTGTTCTTAATGCAGGTATTCTCTGAACTGGTAAAGAAAAATAAAGGGCTGTAATAGGCACATATTTTTTTCCCCTGAAATCAAGTCATTGTTAGAGAAACATAACATGTTGAATTACATATTGCTAAATTTTTAGAAGCAGTTACAGTGACTTCAATTTCAGTTTTACAATAACGCATCTGTCAATTTCCTTCACTGTCTTCATGTGTTCAGAATCTGGTCATGAGCATTCGTGCTTGTATTTGAATTTTTTTATTAACAAAATGTCAAAGGATGGATGTTTTTCATTTCAAGGTACCTCCCTCTGCAAAAAAAAACCCCAACAGTGGGCCCTGTGTTCAAAGACAACTGGCTGTTCAGGTTCCTCAAAGCAGTTTGTCGTAAAGCACTTGTATGTTCATATTATTTTTTTTTAATTAGAAAGATAAAGGCCAATTCTGTGTTTGTAGATCAAATGCTGGATGGACTGACTGCTACGTGGGCTCCACCTGAAAGGTTTTGTTCCTGAGATACTTTCCAGAGACAGGTTGCCTGTCAAATAAAAGATACTAAACCACTTTGAATGACTATCTGTCTTATTCAAAATAACCAGGGTTTGGACCTGGCAGAGAGTGGAAAATGGAAGCAGTAGCAGGCAAAGCAAAGCAGGACGGGGAAGCCAGCAGTGCTGTGTCAAGTAAATGGCAGGCAGTTTGGTTGCCCTCCAATGCTTTCGTACATCTCCCACTGAAGCCAGCATGGGCTGTTTGCCAGTTCCTTGGGTAAGAACATGTCCTGCTGCACTGTCCTACCAATCGCTGCTAAGTGGAAGCCCTGAAGCTGAGGACAGATCTAGATCAAAGTCTTCAACTCACAGGTAGTCTAGCGGGAAGTGTAATCCTGGAGGGGATTCTTAGAGCAAAATCTGCAAAACCTGTTCACAACAGAGCTGGATAGCACGAGACGATCGACGAAGAATGATCTGAAAATACCTGTTTGTTAGTATAATAAATTTTTCATCCTTCATGAAGGGATGTGACCTGTATATTGCAAGGAGGGGCCCTTGTGGAGACAACAGAACTGACTAGGGATCAGATGTTGCCATGGGAGCCTATGGCAAAACTCACACTGATTTCATAGGGGAAGAACTAAGCCCAGCACAGCTACTGTTTTAGTAAGGACCTGTATTTCCTATAATGACACACTGATTTGAAAACATGTAGTAAACAATGCACCTTGAAATACTCAATAAGCGCTTTCGAATACTTGACCGCATGGTCTCTCTTAAGTCGAAACATTCTCCAATACAGAAGGGCCAGGCAGCGGTAACTAGAAAAAAAGGAGAGCAGAAGGTAAAGTGTGCCCCCTGAACAGTAATCTCAATTAATTATCTTAAATCCTCAAACTCACATGCAGTGGAAGGCTGACAGCACCTTGCTTACTGTTATTAGCACCATTTGTTTACAGTACTTCACACTTTGCCATGGATTCATGAGTGAGACTAGGTGTTACAGCCAGGACAGGCCACACAGACAAATGCTACCCATGAGATACTAAACAAACCATACTCAGAAGGGTTTGCAGGGTTGGGTTCCCAGGCCTTGACTCTGACTTGAAGTCTGCATGCTTATCCAAAGACCTCTCCCATGAAAAGGTCATTACAGGCCTGGAACCCAACATATGCATTTTTTTTTGTATTTCTTGTTGTAAATGCAAAGGCAGCCTTTTGGAGTATCTTATCCTGGGACTTTATTACAACATCCTGGAGCCCGTATAATGAACTAGAGTCATCCTGGGTATATTTTGTGTACACCCAGTGGTCTCTTCCAGCAGCTGGAGATACCTGGGGAACAGGGAAACCTTGGGCCTGCCCAGATTTCACTGGCCAAGCTCCTTTGGGGGAAAGCAGAATGGAGATTGTGTTGGAGGCTGGAGGCTATTCCTAGGTCACCTGCCTGATTTGTTCCATGGAAGAAACCAGCAGCGGGCTGAAAAACTCAACGTGCTGTACTGGAACTGTCTGCCTTCCTGCTCCTCATTAGTCTGCAGAGTGCCACACATCTTTAATGCTATGTAATTAAATGAGAGTAATAGCTATTAACTATAATTATACATCACAATAACTGATGACTGGCATTCAGGACACGCAAACTCTTTTCTTTGCTATTGGCTTTAGGTGCACTGGGGTATTTTCTGAATTAAGACTCACCACCACCTCTTCCTAGCAACCTTTTTGATGGGCAAGTGTGGGATTGCCCCACATTAACAAATCTTTCGAAGCAAAAATCTGGTGTGTTTTCCTTTCCCTTTGGCAGCAGAGGCCTTACTTTTAATAGCAGGATTTAGTGTCGGAGCCAACCTGAAGCACCAGAAGGTGCCTTGAGTTTGGAAGCACAGAGCGCTCCCCATATCCCTGCGCCCAGGAGCTGCCCAAACCTCAGCAAAACCCTCGAATTAGCAAATTGCTCTTGGAGAATGGATTGAGAGCAGCCCTGAGGAGAAGGACTTGGGGGTGGTGGTTGATGAGAAGCTCAACATGAGCCGGCAGTGTGCGCTTGCAGCCCAGAAGGCCAACCGTATCCTGGGCTGCATCAAAAGCATCGCGGCCAGCAGGTTGAGGGAGGTGATTCTGCCCCTCTACTCCGCTCTTGTGAGACCCCACCTGCAGTACTGCGTCCAGCCGTCCAGCTCTGGGGCCCCCAACAGAAGAAGGACATGGAGCTTTTGGAGTGAGTCCAGAGGAGGGCCATGAAGATGATGAGAGGGCTGGAGCACCTCTCCTGTGAAGACAGGCTGAAGGAGTTGGGGCTGTTCAGCCTGGAGAAGAGAAGGCTCCAGGGAGACCTCATAGCAGCCTTCCAGTACCTGAAGGGGGCCTACAGGAAAGCTGGAAAGGGGCTTTTTACAAGCGCAAGTAGTGACAGGACAAGGGGGAATGGTTTTAAACTAAAAGAGGGTAGATTTAGATTAGATCTTAGGAAGAAATTCTTTCCTGTGAGGGCAGTGAGACACTGGAACAGGTTTCCCAGAGAAGCTATGGATGCCCCCTCCCTGTCAGTGTTTAAGGCCAGACTGGATGAGGCTTTGAGCAACCTGGTTTAGTGGAAAGGTGTCCCTGCCTGTTACAGGGGGATTGGAACTAGATGATCTTTAAGGTCCCTTCCAACCCAAACTGTTCTATGAAAAATAAATCCCAGCCAGGGTTTCTCAACCGGTTTGTCTCCTGTGCTGAAAGCAGAAGGTGAAGTTCTGCCTTTGGCCGCTGGAGGACAGTGTCTCCTTAGGAGAAGCAGAGCCGGGTGCGCCGGGTGCCTGGCAGCCCGCCCGGCGGGCGCTGCGAGCAGCCGAGGGGATGCGGTGGCCTGGCAGCCACCCGAGCTCTCCCTCTGTCACCTTCACAGGTACAGCGCCTATGCGAATGGTGTCAGCTCATCTGCTGGCTGGCACACGGTGAGTTAGGATTGCTCTTCATGGCCCAGAGAAGGCACCGTCTGCTTTCCTTCGCGTTGACCTTTCTGCTGAAACAGATGTGGTGGCTCCGTGAATTTGGATGTGATTCCTCATGCACAGAATCACTCCGTCAGTTCTTTCTGAGCAACCCTTCAAAATATGACTTTATTTTTTTTATTAACTGATCTTTAGTTGTTTTCCCACCTAAGTGTTTTCAAAGCAACTGCCATTCACGCATTCCACGCTCCTCCCCATGGCACAGTAAACCAGTGACAAAGAAAGAGCATGTGAAAAAAATTTGCATCTCTGAATATTTTGTTCTTTTTTTTTACAAATAATTAATTAGGGCTTCTTATTTATGGAGGCTGAAGATGCATTTAATTTGGATTTTTTACCAGATGGTTAATAGATGTTAAAAACACACTTGCTGATTGTAAATGTCCACTTACTGAGAATCAGTAACCATGTAATAGGTATTTAATGTATTAACTACATAGGTATTAAATTAAGATTTGATTTTAATAACATTTTAGTATTTTATTAGCAATCAGCAACCATCCTATAGAATCTAAAGTGCATGCATATATATCTAGAAATCTCAATTTAGAAGGTATTCCAAGAGGCTTAATTATCACCAGCACCGTATCTCCCTTCATATAATGTAAATATAATTTATGATTATTGAGCCTAAAATGTCAGCCACAAAAGAAATTACCGAGCTATTGGTACAAAAGTACATCACTCATAAAAACAACAAACCATCAGGAATTTAAAAATTAATTACGCTGCTGTACCATAGCTGACCTGTCACAGTCAATACGTATGAATTGCTTATTTACAGAGACAGAATGCAGACCTGGTACAGTGATAGAAGGGCTGGACCTTCCTGGAGCAGAAAGTACTCTCTTAATTTCAATAGACAACATAATCCTATCTGGCTGTGTCCAGCATCTGATTGTCAAGAAAGTGGCTCACTGTAGAAAACAAGCTTTTTGAGGAAATCTTGATCTACTAACCATAATGCTGCCAGCTGTTTGTCTTCTGGTGTGGCGTTGGGGCCTGAGTGGGTTTTTAGTCTCACTGCATACCTTAAGCAAAAGGAAAAAAGCCAATGTGAGTTAACTGAGATGACTTTATATTACTGATCAGGGAGCTAGGCTGGCCAATGTCATTTGATCTGCCCCCTTATGCGTATTTGCTCAAGTTACCAAACATACATATGCTTATCTGGTTGTGTTTCAGAGCTAGTTTGCCAATAACAGTGCCTCCCTGCACTCTTCAAACAGCAGTAACTCCCTTGAACATCCCTCAGTCCAGAGGAGAGCCTAGCTGGAGGTGTGATGCTGTCCTACCGAAATAACCTCCGCTACTGTGGAGACCCAGTTACAAAGAGTTCATGCAGAAAGGTTTTCACAGCGTTTGAAGGCAGACAGCCTGCCTTGAAGCTGGTGCTGCCCTCACACTGCCAGTTCTGAGTGTGTCTACCCAGATTTGCTCCTCCAAGCAGAGCACAGCAGAGGAGGAACATGTGGCTCAGAGCTATTTTTGCTTATATGACATTACATTCAAATTCCATAAATATTAAACATCCACCGAGGCAGCACTGCTGTTTCAAGAATGTATGTATGTGCTATGTAATCGCAAATTAGTTTCTGGAAATCTCAGCTTCCAGTTGAATATCTGAACAATGGACAAGGTCAGGACAACACGTAGCACTTCTGGGCTCGCTTCCAGAAAAATACCTGTTCCCCATAATTAGCTGCTTGTGTTTTTTCTTGTCTTTGCTTTCAAACTTTAATCCTGATACCTGTGCAAAGATTTGGTATGAACATTTCGTTTCAACAGGCATACCTAGCAAACCACTTATTTTTCCAAGCTGCAGCAAGGGAGATCAACAGCAATTCACGCTACAACACAACCAGAGCTACACACATCATTGAAAGCTATGGATCTGCAAGCAAAATTCATTTCCAGAGTTAGGACCATATATTTGCTATCATGAGAAAAGACAGGGCAGACAAAGAAAGGGCTTTCTGCCTTTTGAAAAAAAAAGAGGAAGAATTGCAGAGATGGGATGTAGTATTCTCTTACTGAAAAAAAAAAATTGATTTTGTTTAATAACCTTCCAGTTAGAAAGCTGGCCTCAATCCACTGAAATGCGTGAGAAGACAGCCCTAAGTGGAATAAAACGCCAATGGAATTGTTAACATGCGAGAAAATCATCACATCAACACTAAGTCCAAAAGAATGCAATTGTTTTAGAAGCTCTGCTCCATTATGAATATGATTAAAAATTAAAGTGTTTTACTTCCTATGAACTTAGTCCTGATGTGAGCTGCATGGTTGACTGTCCTGAGGAATGATGCCATGGTCACTGACAGTGCAGCTTTCTCTGCTACTGTGGCTGGGCTTGCTCTCTTGTTAGTGGTTGGACTTGATGATCTTAAAGGTCCTTCCCAACCAAAATGATTCTATGATTCTATGATTTTGACCTTTGTGTTCTCCACCGACACTGTCCACAATGTTAACTATTAGTACTAACTATAAAGGAGGAAGGGACTTAAGAGACAAACTTTCTTCATAGGGACTGAGGGTGGGACTGAATTCTAGACTGTCCTGTTTGGAGAACCATGAAGGTGACAAAATGTAGGGGGTAGCTTTAGCGTGAGCTGGACTGCTTTTGGGACTCCACTGACTACAGTAGGAGCATACACACCAAATGGACCTTGAGTGTCCATTTTTCTGTCACTGTTCACATCTTCTTTCAGGTAACCGTTAAACTGTAGTCTTAAACATGCTGTAACATTTTGCAAACTACCACTCCATGAGAATATTTTGGTATTATGTATTATTATTTTTGCCCTTTGAGTAGCATGGGACTTATACCATGAAACTCTTGAAGTAATTTGCAACTCAAGTAATACGAAAAGCTTTGGGGATTTTTTGCATTCTACACAGTTTCCTGATTTAATTTCCATAGAAATAACATATAATACATACATATTACATACGACTGACCAGGCACTTGGGAGGACCTTGCTTCTCCTCTTTTACTTTATCTAGGAAATTACATGATAATGTAGATGAGCATGGTTGCACAGAGTAACTCGTGAGGTCATCTCCTTCCTTCCTACCTGATGAGTTCAACTGTTTCTGAATACATTGTGTAAGGAGATTTAGATTCCATTGGGCCTTGTTCCATTGCATTTCCACACTCAATAAACGACAGTGCTGCTTCTGCATAATTCAGTGCCTTTCCAAACTTTTCCACCTAGAGGGAAAAAATAAGGACACAGAGAAATAGTGTAATCATCAAGATGTGGTTACATTTGATGGGATTTTATCAACATGAATTGTAAACTTCACGCAAGTTGGTACATCTTCAGATTCATAAATTTTCCTACGAGAAAGCTAAAACCCATCAAAACCTGTGCATCTGTGAAAATCATAAGATACAGAAAGTAGAGATGAAAAAGGCTACGAGATGTTATTTGATCCACACTCTTGTGTCCAAAGAAGGATCAACTCTGCCTAGGACATTCCTGACAGATCTCTGTCAAAGATCTTCCAGTGCTGGAAATTCCACAAACTCATCAGGCCTTTTGTTCCAGCTTTCATTAAAAAGGGTTTCACACATGTTTGCAAATGTAGTTTTTCATCACTCGACAAAGAAAAGTAATAATTATCATGAACTAAGAGAATGAGCAATAATGCTTTGACTACTAACTCTCTCTTGTTCAAAGGCTCATCTTTGTTCTCATGTCTTCTTTATCCCTACCATTTTCAGCACTGCTTGACCACACTCTCTTGTCAGGAATTTGCTTTCTATATCCTCCTCCTCTTTCAGGGGCTGCTCTGCTCCCTCAGCTTCTCCTGCCATCCTTCTTCCTTACCTCATTTCTTCTCCTATTTTCAGTACTTCTTTGACTGTGTGTATTTTTGTACTTATACAGATACACATACATATATGTCCTCAATGACAGTGTGTATGCAAACGTGCACATAATGTTCATATGTGTACACTTCATACTACTTATCTGCTCTCAGAATTTCATTTTTGATGTGGCTAGAGATGAATCATACTATAAGTCTCTGTTCTGACTTCTCTTTCCTTCAGTCAGAACTCCTGTGGTACATAAAGCCCATTAATGGACTGGATGCATTTGGTTGAAATCTGATGCACACAGTGAAAGGTTAATGGACCTTATTCTTTTCCAAGGGATAAAGATTTTAAATAGTAACTTTGGAATGGCACACTGGCTTCAATCTATTTTAGGTTCTTATATGACTCCCACTGCGATCATACTGGAGAACTTCACAAACTTTTTATTATATTTCTCTCCCCAGCGTTCTTGTGCAGGTGGAAGTGCTATTATCCCAATTTCACAGATGGGGGACTAAGGAGCAGAAAGACTTAGAGTAATTTTCAGGCTGCTTACTCTAAGTGCTTCTTAGGTATTGCAGTGCCAAAGTAGGAGGTATTGAGCCCAGCAAGGTGATTCAAGGTGTCTGGAGGCACTTTGGCAATATGGCAATTCCTCCAGGATGCCTACACAGTCAATGAGGGAGAGGAAGTACTCGCAAAGAGTGATACGTAAGGTTTAAGTAAGGTGGCGGTCCACTGTATATGGAAGCTGAATGCGAAGGATGTTTCAATCACATAATACTGATGGGAGGCTATTTAAACTGTGCCTAAGTGACTTTCATTCAGGAAACTTGTGGCAGAGCAGAGAATAATGCTTGCACCTCCTGTTTCTGGGAGTCTACCATAAAAACTTTCTTCTTCAGGCTAAGAATTTCCTTTGCATATTAAGTGATTGTTTCCATTCTGTTTAAAGCAACACACTAAAATGCACCATTTGTACTTTTCCACAATATTTTCTGATTTAAGACTCACTTTAGAGTAATCGGGAACTGAATAAACCATGGAAATTTGCACTAATAGACTCAGATAGAGTGTAAAATTCAGTGTTAGTGTCCTAAATTAAGGGTCTGCTTCTGCTTCCTTGGCCTTTTTACATTCTGCACGGACAAGAAAAAGGAGGTGAAGAAACAGAAGCTCTGAGCTACCTTTCTTCTTTCCTGCTGCTGTGACAACAAAGTGCCTGTCTGATAGAGCAAGGCAGGACTGCAGCTACTCCCACCTGCAAGATAGCCATATTAATGCAGGGTCCCACCCCGATATATTGCATCTGCCATCCCAGAGGCCTAATGTTTTTAAGGCTGGGCTAGCTTATTCGTGGTGGACAAACGTAGCCTTGGAGAAAGCTGAGAGATGGCTAAGCGGAGCTCTCCTGGAGCACTGTGTACTTCATTGCACTCATCTGTCTGGAAAGACAAGCATCTCTCTACTGCTCCATATAACCTCAGATTCCCTTTTTTCAAGCGGGTGTTACCAGCGACATTTTTAGACAAGTCAAAGCCAGGGCCAAGAATCTTGTTTCTTGCTACAGTCCTTTGTGTGCAAGGTGTTCCTTTAGGGTTACACAGATTTCTCATGTGCTTCTGGTTACGTTAGGAGAGGTCTGCCATGAAACCAGGATTCTTTTGGCACTGGAGAGCTGAAGCTCTTTATAAAACAGTACAAATACCTCAGCCACCAGACCAAATTTGGGGATACAATTATAGGACCTAGCCAGCTGGGTAAACTGAGAAGATAGGTATGTGGATCCCTCACACAGCCCCTATTACTACAGCTACTAATTAGAGCAGAGGAATAAACAGTAAGTTTTATTTATCCAGGCCTTTATCTCAGTAAGTCATTATTTGTTAAGTCATAGTTTATTGGGCTATGAACATTTGATTATATAAACATTTCTTAATTTAACAAGCCTAGCCATCCTTATAATAGATTTTATAATTACCCCAGCAATACAGCACTGATGAAGAAACTGCATTACAAAAATAATTTGGAGCAACATAACTGGAAAGAAAATGTTCTCACCATTGCATCTGCTTTATGCTTCTTCCGTTTAGCTTCCTGCATAAAGTAATCTGCATTGCGTGGCCTACCAGGGGAAAATAAGACGACATTTTATTATTTTCTGAAGTGCAGAATGTTTTCAAGTTATTTTTCCCTTATTTTAAACCTGATTTGCAAACATTTTTTATGAAGAAAACACACTTATCATGTAACCATGCATCTTCTATTTCCAAATTGCTGCCTGTGGAGACAATAGCATTTATGGCTGTTCTCTTTCTTTAGAAGTCAGTGATTCAAAGCAAAAAAAGAGCTAATAAAATGCATTTTTATGGATTATATAAACTGCTTCCCAAATTAGTGCAGTTTTGATCTGCAAAATGGATGCAAGCATTAAGCGGAACAAGTAATTCTGTCTTCTCCTCTCCCTGATGCTTGCTTACCTCTTTTTCTACTCCTCTCTGTACATTGTCATTTGCCTTGGCTTCTCCCTCCTCTCAAAAAAAGTGTGTGTTTAATCTCTCTGCTTTGAAAACATACGTTGAACCTGCTTGCCTCCACAACTACCATCTCACCCCCTTTCTCCCTCTTATCTGTAAGCACACTGAGAGTGCTGTTTACTTTTGCTGCCTGGAGTTCATCTCTGACTCAGTGCTGGGCTGCCTGCTGCAATTCCACTGGCGTTGCTCGTGCCAATTTCTCCATTGATTTCTCCTCAAACAGATCTCGGAGACTCCCTCCCTTCCTTAACCTACCTGACCTACTGACTGCAAGGCACAAATTCAACTGCTGTCTCTCTGCTGAAATTCACAAGCCTATTTCTGATCCAGACCATTTCCATTCAAACTGAAAACACAAACTGATGTCGTCTTGGCAATGTCTGGTCACCACCTCAGTGAGCTCCTCATGGCTGAAGCAAATTTCATCATCTCCTCCCACAAGCTCTCCCTATTGCACCTTTCTCAGTCATTGTGGAGAATAGCCATTTGTCATGTAATTTTGCAGGATCACAGAATCACAGAATCACAGAATCAATCAGGTTGGAAGAGACCTCAGGGATCATCGAGTCCAACCATTGCCCTGACACCACCCTGTCAACTAGACCATGGCACTAAGTGCCATGTCCAGTCTTTTCTTAAACACATCCAGAGATGGTGACTCCAGCACCTCCCTGGGCAGCCCATTCCGATGTCTAATAACCCTTTCTGAGAAGAAATTCTTCCTAATGTTCAACCTGAACCTCCCCTGGCGAAGCTTGAGGCTATGTCCTCTTGTCCTATCACTAGTTGCCTGGGAGAAGAGGCCAACTCCCACTTCACTACAACCTCCCTTCAGGTAGTTGTAGACTGCAATAAGGTCACCTCGGAGCCTCCTCTTCTCCAGGCTAAACAACCCCAGCTCCCTCAGCCGTTCCTCATGGGTCAGACCCTCCAGACCCTTCACCAGCTTGGTCGCCCTCCTCTGGATTCGCTCCAACACCTCAACATCTTTCTTGGAGTGCGGGGCCCAGAACTGGACACAGTATTCAAGGTGCGGCCTCACCAGTGCCGAGTACAGAGTGATGATCACTTCCCTAGACCGGCTGGCTACACTATTCCTAATAGAGGCCAGGATGCCATTGGCCTTCTTGGCCACCTGGGCACACTGCTGGCTCATGTTTAGCCGGCTGTCGATCAGCACCCCCAAGTCTCTTTCCACCAGGCTGCTCTCTAACCACCCTTCCCCCAGCCTGTAGCGCTGCATGGGCTTGTTGTGGCCGAAGCGTAAGACCTGGCACTTGTTCTTGTTGAACCTCATGCCGTTGGTCTTGGCCCATCTATCTAACCTGTCCAGATCCCTCTGCAGGGCCTTCCTGCCCTCCAGCAGATCGACACTCGCACCCAGCTTGGTGTCGTTTCAGGCCATAACCTTGCATCTTCAGTTGTTGCCTCTCATAAAAATCTTCACATTTCCTGACCCTGCAGATTCTTCCAGTCCCAGATACGTGGGAGATGGCTGCCTTCTTTCTCTACTCAGCTAAAACACGTCCTAGTTCTTCTTAGCTCATACTGTGGTTACTGCCATGTCCTTGTCCTTCTCAAAGAATGAAGTTTTGCCTTGCAAAATAGGTTTCTTAGTATTGGTTAGAGTATCATCCTTTTGCCGTTTTCTAATGGAAATGAGATATTCCTGAGTAGTCAGTGTATGAATTCTGATGTTTTTACCATTCATGCTTTTAAGTGCTTGGTGTTGTAAATGATATGGTATTATTGCCACTCAGAAATCTGTTGTAGGTTAACCCCGGCAGGCAGCTAAGCCCCGCACAGCCGCTTGCTTATGCCCCTCAGCAGGATGGGAGAGAGAACTGGAAGGATAAAAGTGAGAAAACTCATGGGTTGAGACAGAGACAGAGTAATAGGTAAAGCAAAGCAAAACAAGGAATTCATTCACTGCTTCCCATCGGCAGGCAGCTGTTCAGCCATCTCCAGGAAAGCAGGGCTCCATCACGCTTGACCGTTACTTGGGAAGACAAACCGAACGTTCCCCCATCACTCTGAACATCCCCCCTTTCTCCTTGTTCCCTCAGCTTTTAGTGCTGAGCACAACATCATATGGTATGGAATATCCCTGTGGTCAGCTGGGGTCAGCTGTCCCAGCTGTGTCCCCTCCCAACTTCTTGTGCACCCCTAGCCTCCTTGCTGGTGGGGTGGAGTGAGAAGGAGAAAAGGCCTTGACTCTGTGTAAGCCCTGCTCAGCCATAACAAAAACATCCCTGTGTTATCAACGCTGTTTTCAGCACAAGTCCAAAACACAGCACCATAAAGCTACTGTGGAGAAAATTAATTCTATCCCAGCCCAAACCAGTACACAATCCTAACTAGTTTTTTTTTAAATTGTGATTTCTCAGTGCAGTTGTTTAAAAAAATGTTTTGTGTGAGTCAGAGAAGATACAGATCTAAAAACTGAAGTCAGTGGGATGGATGAGTAAAGCATTCTTGCTGATAGCAATAAGAACATGCTCAGATCCATAACTGAGATCACAAAAGATTGTTAATCATATTCTGATTTTACAGACTGTTAAGTTATAATGACTGAGAACCCATATCTATTACAAACGTGAAGGTTCATCCAAATTTCCTCTGTAGCTTGGCCTATTTAGTTACATTGGTGATAATCTCAGATCGTAGAATTTGCAGGTAATTTCATTGGATGCTAATTTCAGATACTATACGTTGTTGATGAGAGGCATATTGAGGAGAAGGAAATCTGTTTTCCCACTGATGAGATTCAGAAAGATCTGTGGCTAAGCCCCTTTTCAGGTCTTTGGTCTAAGGTTTGTAGTCCCTCTGAAGATCACAGCCCCACTACAGCCTGAGAAGCCAGAGAATAGAGAAAATTTCTACAGGATTAAAATGATACCAGACTACTGGTTGAACTGGAGTGGATGTGAGTAGTGGAAGAAGCACTGGAGTCTCTTTGTTAGGCTTACTGGTCATGAATGTAAACTGAAGTCCCACAGAAAGTTATTCAGTGACTTCTGGTTTGAGTCAGATTCTTCTCTTAAGTTATTTACAACTATATGTATCTATTGGTGTCAGCACTGTCACTCCAGATTTATAAACAGAATTCAGGCCTCTTTTTAAAAAAAAAAATTAAAAAGAAGTCTGACTTTAAATTAACAGGTACGAACAAGTGTTTTATCTCTATTAATAATCTTGACTGCACAAGAAAGTCTTTTGTTTCTGAATATCTGATTGTTGGTACTTTTAGAAATATAGTCCTCTTCAACAAAGCCAAAAAGGAGTTCTAATACACTGCTGTAATGCATCTCATATATCTTTCTGAAAGGCAAGAGAAAGAGCGTAAAGCATCAGTGCCAACTAAGTCAGGCCACTGGTGAATTCTCCCTGGGATCAAGTGTCATTATGTGAAACTGGCTGCTCTCGAGGAGAATTTACCCTACTATGTTGATTGGGGAAAGCAATCAAGTACTGCTGGAACCATTTCAACACATTCTCAGTCAACACTACCCAGTCACCTAGGCACTGCAACAGAATCCAGCCTTTTACAGAATAACCCCCCCATGGCTAGATCTGATAGTACAAACAAGGCCAGGCTTCCTTTTCAGCAGTGGCATTTAAACCATTTATGACTTTGACAAGGGCAGCCTCAGTAGCATGGCTGTGGCTGAATCAAGGATGAAATTCATCAAACAATCCGCTACTGTCCAGAATTTTTCTCACTCGCCTTTGCCACCGCTTTCTCTGGGAGCTTGTCGAAAACCAGCAGGAAAGACAGCATTTCCATTGCTTGCTATGTCGCACGGGATCCCAGCGTGAGGTGAGATGGCTGCGGGCATGGTAATTATTCCCCTTCCAGAGGCAGCCTTTCAAAATTTCCAGGCTGTTGAGCTCCTAAGAGTGGTGTTACCATTACCCAGGTGAAATGCTTGTGTGTGTATATGTTTCTCTCTCTCTCATCCTATTTAGCTTGATGTCATTACAGCACATCTCTGCCACCTTTGTCTTTTGCTGCCTTCTCTGAATTTAATTTACTCCACTTTAGCAGATAATTGCAAAAACGTAAACTCATGCAGTAAAAAAAAGGGAAGAGAATCAAAGTGAATCAATAAAAGCCTTACTTCGTACAGTAATTTATCAACATCTACTGCAACATAATCTCCTTGGAACTCAGCGCAACTGCTCGTATTTACAGAGTATGATGTAGTTTAGACTCCAATATACAATTTTAATTATAACTGCATTCGAAAACACATTTTTCATCTAATTTTTATATTTCATACGAACTAAATACTAAACTATAGCATTTTCTGCTTCATTTGCATAATCTACCACTTGTACATTATTTCTTACTGTGGTATGTTGCTTTATGAGGATACATTAAAAAAAACTAATAAAAGTTCAATTAAACATCATAAATGTAGCCAAGTGCATGTTTTAATACCCTTCAGAGATAATGCTGCTGAAGTGTTATAAAAAAACAAACTAGTGCTTCCTCAGTGTACAACGACTGCATGCAATAAAAGCAGCTTTAAATCATAATTCTAAACATAAGACCAGTTTCACAACTTTAGTAATCTAGATCCAAAAAAAGTGAGTGTGCTGGAAGGGAGCAGAACAGAGAAATAAGCAACTTTAAGATTTGATCAGGGCTAGGGGCAAATCAGAAGAAACTGGTGTAGCCAGGGCTAGCCCATGTCCAGTTTTGAAGCTGTGCCAGCAGGCCTTGAACTTTCAGTCCAAGAAGAGAAGAAAATCCTGTAAGAGCAAGAAAACCACATAAAGTGAAAAGTAGGAGTCTACAGCCCTGCCTAGTTGCTGGGACGTGTGTCAGGAGCATGTCTGACATGTTGGGTCACAGATAAGGGTGGTCATCTTGGGCGTAAAGGACAGAGCTGAAGCTGGGGAGCAGGTATTACTATACAAAATAGCATTCTCCCCTGATGTATCATGACCTCCTGCCCATTCCACAACTTAAAATAAATGCTGGTTTATGGGACATGGCACTGCTGTGTCTGGTGCATGGCACTGTACAAGGTGGGTACCCAGTTATGGGAGTCTCTTGCTCACTATGGCAGACCCAGCAGGTCTGGGAAGTTCAGCAGAGGAGCATACAAGTGGAGAGGGCAGAGAGAGTATTTGTGACTTGTTTAAATGATAATGCTATAGGCATTTCAGAAAGACAGGAACAAAGGATCTGATTGGAGTCAGGCCAAATGTAAGAAAAATTTACTCGATTGTACAACTACACAACTACTATCTTGTTGGGCTTAGTATAACAAGATCAATAGCTTAGATCAGACGAATAGATGAATAGTACAGATACCTAGAGAGGGAGTTACTGTTGCAAACAATAGCAGACAAAATTAAAGCCTTGCACCTAATTTAAATTAAATGAAGAAAGATAAAATAAGTGGGGATTCCAATTTTGGCAAATATACAAAAACCCCCAGACTAACCATGTCAGTGTAGTGAAATGTGAGAAACCATGAGAAAGAGTCAAAATCCACTACAAATTCCTGGGTGCGACCTAGATTCGTGACTTAAAGATATCCATGTGAAATCAGTATCTAGACTAAAACATGCAAGGGTAAAGTGTACATGTGAAGAGAAAGGAATGAAAGAAGTATTAACAATAGGTACTTGAATTCCTGTATTAAAAGCAGAGGGGGAAAGCATCACGTCCTTGCAGATAAACTACAATCATGTCTCTTTTCTTGTATGTTAAACAGATACTCTGAAATCCAGTAATTTTAGTAGAAAGTGAGGTGATGAAAGCCTTTACAGTCAGAAGTAGTGAGAGACGGCAGGACCACAGCAGTTCAGATTTACATTGTTTTAAAATGCCAGGGAATCACACCCTGAATTCCCGAGAGGCAGCTGAAAACCAAAGGCAGAGAGATCTTTCTGGGAGAGGGGCTACTTGGCAGCCAACTCTGATGTTCCCGACTCTGATGCGTGAGAAACCAAGGTGTGGGTGAAACTGTTGAGTGACAGTAAATGTGAAACTTGAGTCAATGAATGGGGTATCTACACTGAAAGGAGCAGGTGATCCTGAAACAGAGACTTTGTCCAGGGGTCTGTCCTGCAACGCCTTTCTAAGAAACTTCAGTAATTCTAGGATTTGAAAGAAATCATAATCAGGAACTAGAAGACCAGGAAAGAATCTGATAGGGATTTGGGGAATTCATATTCCTCATGTGCATTAAGTCATCACAAACCCTCTCCAGCTCCATGACTCATTGTTGGTTCTCAAGATGAACAGGGTATTCCCAGGCTAAAAATGAGTTTGGACAGTCTATCTGTCTGTGATTCTCTAGGCTTAAAGTGGTTATCATCATTTGCTAGTATGGTTCATTATCAGTGGAAGACGAAAATATATTGAAGGAATGATCAGGAAAGGTCCCAGGTTTCATTGGGGGATCACAGCCTTTGCACCCTAGGGCCATTACAGCGAGCCTTCTAGTCCAAAAGGGAAATGTCCATATTGTGGAAAATGGACTTGAAGCACGTTCTTCAAACATATGTAAAGATATTTACCACTGCCACAGGGACAGTAAAGCTGATTTAGGAATTAAGCTGCAAATAAAGTCATTAGAATATCTCTCACACACCACACCTGTGAATCCCGGCATTGAGAGTGATGAAAACCTGCGCTGCTCTGTGATCCAGCGCAAGACAAAACCTGAGTTACACTGGGATGGAATTCTAGCTCTTCAAGGAGGAACCAATGTTTGCTATCAAACCTGAGGAAAAAAAGCTCTGTCAAGAGCCAGAGGTATGGTAGAACGGTAAACACCATGGGAGGTTAGATGAGACTTCCTCATATTCAGTACGAGACCTAGACTAGTCGAAGAGCTGCAAAGGACATTGGGGGGTGCTCATCACCTTCTGTAGGCATCTGCTTGTTGGTCACCCGTTGCAGAGTGAGGAAAGACTGGGAGAGACTGGTGGGAGATGGGAGAGACTGTCCTCTCCTATCTGAGAGATTCAGCTCTGCTGCTGGGACCTGGAAGAGGGTTTGCTGAGCCTGATTAGAAGACCCTTGTCCAACTCACTGTTGTGATTCACTGTGGACGAAAGATATTTTCTAGTCAAGCTATAGAGTAAGAAAAAGGCATGTCAAAATCAATTGATGCAAATAAATCCTCTTCCCTGAGTGGCAAAATTATCAGAGGCTATTTCAGATCTGAGTCTGTCAATAAAATGATTCCTTGGCTATGTCTGTGTAAGTGACATAAGAAGGGCAAGGATACCAGCTCTATCATTTGATCATCTGTGCTGTTTAATTGCTAATACTCTCCCTGGCATAGTTTTGAGCTCGGTCCCAGACAATGCCTGGGCACAGCTGGGGGCAGCACAGGCCAGGGACTGTTCTCAGGAGGCAGTGAGTGTTCTTTGTTTCGGGGAGTGAAGACAGTTTAATCATATAAACATAAGCAGTGATGGACCACTTGCCCATAGGAACAGAGGAGGGGCATGGATGTAGCCTGTAAGTTCAAATGAGGTCCACAGCTCTGGCTTTTCTTTGATGACAGGGAATAGTGGCTATAAATTCTTTACCCCGTGAGAAGCTCCTGTTAGGGTGGATTAAGCATCTATTTCCCACCAGACCAAGCTCTCACAAAGTGTCCCTAAAAAGAAAGGGGGTAGGTGGTCTTGCAGACAACAGGCAGCTTAATTACCTAATCATGGGAGGCAGTGTCTAATGTTATTTTCTCATGGTCAGTGTACACATGAGGAAATTCAGTGCCACAAGAAGGGAAGGAGCAGAAGAATGGGGTGGTCAGATGAAGACTTGAAATCCCCCAAAGCCAAGAAACTGGGAGCAGCCCAAAGTAAGCATATGAATTTGTGAGAAACTTAGTGTAGCAGATGTTGGTCTATCTGACCAAGTGATTTTTTAAATTGCTGATGAGAAGAAAGAGGAGCCAAGCTCTTTTCCTTAACTGTGCTCCTGAGGATGTGCTCAGCACTACAAAGTCTCTCTAAATACTTCAGAAGACAAGGAGTCCTTGAGGCATTTTGAGCAATGCAAAGCGAGATGACTTCCAGATGTTGTATGGGAGTCACAACCCAAGAGCACCTTTTCCTTTCCACTCTGAGGCAGAAGAACAAGGAAGAGGAGACTGAAAATGAGAGACTTGGGGTTCAAGCCAAAACAAAGAGATGTGCCAAGAAGTTCTCTTTAGAGCTCTTTATGAGCTCTATGCATAATACCTTTACAGGTTGAATATTTTCTGGGTATGTGGTTTACTGGTTGACAAACAGAGGAATGCTGTCTCACAGCAGGATATGTCCCTTGGACAATGTAAAGCTGGTGGGTGTGTGTAGCACCTGAATCCATAAAGGTGGAACAAACATTCAACAAAATATGAATTAAAAAAAAAAGTTGAAGAAGTTATATTGTCTTGCTCCTATTAGGCCAGGAAAAAAGAAAAATAAATATAAGTGAAAAAACCACACCCCAAGTTTAAAAGGGTAACCCACAATGCAAGTGAGAAAATAATCCTGAAGAGCAATTATGATGTAGCCATGAGGACAACTAGGAAGCTGGGTATGGTCTGCTCTTTTTATACCACACATGCAGTGTTTTGAGGACTGTGGGACTGTGCCCTCGGGCACCCACAGCACGTCTGTGCTTATCACTTCAAGGACAACAGACTTTGTTCCTAAATGCGGTTATTGGGAATTCTATCATTCAGTGAAATTGCAGCAGGACTGAATTTGGCTGGAAGCATTATTATGTAGCCTTGAAAATGTTCTCTTCATAGAGTCAGAAATGTCCAAAAATCCAGGAAATCTTGTTAGGAATTAATACTGGAAACAGCATTGATGTCACTTATACATGTGGCATGCTGGGTACCTTGAAGCATATTTAGAACAAGCAGTAAACAATGGCAAACCAGGGGAGTAGGGTTTTGCCTGCCTTTTGAAGACTGTTAGCTATATTTACTTTTATATTGTGATGTATGTGTATCCAGCACTCTGCCAAGCAAGATATACTTTTTATTGACCTACTTGTGTTCTAGTTTATTGCTAGTGACAGCTGTTGTCAATGATCTGGAGAAAATAAATTGAAAATAAAGCAAAGAGACATTGATTAGTCAAAAAAATGAGTTGTTTTAAATCAAATATAAGGGATTTAGTCTCTTAAAAACTATAGATTCTGATTAAAATGAAGACTTTAAAACCATGGCTGGATTACAGTAATTCCGAACTTCATGGATTATGGGATGAAATACTTCATAGGCATCATTTTGGACAAAATGCTGCCATCAGGATTACTACATAATTTTAGATCTATTGTATTGCATTTCTTCAAATCCTCTGCTGTGGTGCTGCAAGAATTTGAAAGACACTCGCTGCCATGTTTAATTTGATCCTTCTAACATGTGAGTCAAATTTGTTGACATTTAACATTTGCAGCCAGTCAAATCTGCTGCATTTCAGTGACTTCTCTACACAGTAATTTCAGAGCCAAGGTCTAGTATAGCTGGTATTCTGGTGCAGTTTCCTAGATACAGGTTGTGTATGACAGTTGTAGTACATGAAAATCTCCTTCCTCTAGTTAACACAACAGGCATTTAACTATTTCTGGTTTATAAGGGGAAATTAAGACATATTTGATTCTATGTTTTATCTTCTTTGGCTTTTTAGATTGTTTTTTTTTTAATGAGCCACAAGTTGCTTGGGGACATTCTACATGGAAGGCGCTATACATGAACAGTTTAATTGTGTCTCTCTCTGAAAAGGTGAAACAGTTTTATTGAAGATGCCTGCCAGAGAAATCACATGTATCACTAATGGAGAAAGCAAGTGATAAAAGCCTCTTAGATGATAGAGACAGTGTCCTGGTTTGGCCTAAACCAGGCCAATTTTCCTTTCAGTGACTTTTACTTTCAGCTAAGTCTCTGCTAAGTAACTGCACTTTCTGAAAGTAACTGCATGTTTTGCAGACAGTGTCTGCTTCTAGGACTGATAACGCTCGAAGTTTGTAGTTATCACTGAGGCACCAGTAGGGATGTTATTCAGAAAGGCTCTTGCTGTACTTAGTCTTAGAGAAACCAAGGTCACTGCTAAATTCCTCACTGCTTATGAGTGAAGAGCTGAAGGGGGGTTGCACCTGCAGGGAGGAGCAGACAGGGCAGGTGACCCAAAACTGACCAACGAAGGTATTCCATCCCATACACGTCATTCTCAGTATAAAGTGGGGGGATCACGAGGGTCTCGCTCTCTTGCCCCTTCCGCCTTCCCTTGCTTCCTCTGCTGTGTTTGGGTGCTGCTGCTGCTTCGGGCTGCTTCTGCGGCTTGAGCCTTTGGCCAATGTCCAAGGAGGACTCTGTCTGTTTTCCTGCTGCCCCCGATCCCGATCCGTGCATCCCTGAATCCAGCTCTCGACCGTCGCTAGGCCCAGCCTGGGCCTTCCCGGAGCCTGCCCTGCAGTGCCGGTGGTGACGTGGCCGACATCGGGGGAGCTCGATCTTGGTTTTGTATATATTTGTATATATTTGATTATTTCTATTATTACTATTATACTCTTTTTCATTATTATAGTTTATTAAAACTGTTTTAACTTTCCAACCCGTAAGTCTCTCTCCCTTTTCCCTTTCCCTTTCTCTTTGGGTGGGGGGGGGGGAGGGTTAACAGAGAGCGTCTACCACAGGTTTAATAGCCGGCCCAGCTTTAAACCGTGACAGACAGTAAAAAAAGCAGTTTTCCTATTACAGTATTCTAGGGAAAAAATGGAACAAACCAGTCCCCCTGTTTTTTGTCAGCATCTTGAGGGAAAATCAGATGAAGATACAATAGTTCTGTTGTAGCTGTTTCTGATTGCATTTTTTTCTAATCCAAACAGATGAGCATGTCCTACAATTTTGACTTTTATCATGCACACTGATACTTTTCTGCCTTATATGTACATGTTTAAACTGCAGAAAAATTGAACAGTTGCAAGTAAATTACAGATGGTAAAGTATTTCAAGAGATATGAAGAGTTAGGTAGTACTTCTAAACAGTTTCAGATTTCCTCAGTGGAGATTGTTGAATAAATGCACTGGAAGAGTTAAAAAATAACATGGAGGGAAGTGGAGAAGGAGGGAAAATAAGGATATACACAGGGGAGAGTTTTCTACAAAAGGGGAAGAAAATTTGATTATATTTATTCAACTTACATCTCCTTATGACTGCCATGAATACACAGAGAAAGTAACCTCACAAGTCTTCTTTTCTTGACTTAAGAAAGTTTCATCCTTTTAAAGTCTATGAGAATTATTTATACCTTATAGTAGGAAACCTGGATTCCCTCCCATGACATCCTTGTGAGCAAACTCAGGAAGTGTGAGGTAGAAGAACAGACAGTGAGATGGATTAAGAACTGGCTACACAATAGAGCCCAAAGAGTGGTAATCAATGGTGCCACGTCCAGCTGGAGACCTGTAACTAGTGGAGTCCCCCAAGGATCAGTGCTGGGTCCAGTCCTGTTCAACATCTTCATCAACGACCTTGACGAAGGGACAGAGTGTCTTCTCAGCAAGTTTGCTGATGATACGAAGCTGGGAGGTTTGGCTGATACACCTGAAGGCTGTGCGGCCATTCAGCATGATCTGGACAGACTGGAGAGCTGGGCAAAGAGGAACATAATGAGGTTCAACAAGAATAAGTGCAGAGTCCTGCACCTGGGAAAGAGTAATAAAATGCACCAGTACAGGTTAGGAGGCAATCTGCTAGAAAGCAACTCCGTGGAGAGGGACCTTGGAGTCCTGGTGGACAACAAGTTATCCATGGGACAGCAATGTGCCCTTGTGGCCAAGAAGGCCAGTGGTATCCTGGGGTGCATTAAGAAGATTGTGTCCAGCAGATTGAGGGAGATCCTCCTCCCCCTCTACTCTACCCTGGTGAGACCTCACCTGGAGTACTGCGTTCAGTTCTGGGCTCCCCAGTTCAAGAGGGACAGAGATCTACTGGAGAGAGTCCGACGGAGAGCTACGAGGATGATTAAGGGACTGGAACACCTGCCTTATGAGGAAAGGTTGAGAGACCTGGAGCTTTTTAGTCTGGAGAAGAGAAGACTGAGAGGGGATCTGATTAATGTGTATAAATATATGAGGTCTGGGTGTCAAGAGGAAAGGGGCAACCTCTTTTCACTTGTGCCCTGCGACAGGACAAGGGGCAATGGATGCAAGCTAGAGCACAGGAAGTTCAACCTCAACATGAGGAACAACTTCTTCACCGTAAGGGTTACAGAGCACTGGAACAAACTCCCCAGAGAGGTTGTGGAGTCTCCTTCTCTGGAGACTTTACCGTCTGGATGCGTTCCTGTGTAACCTGCCCTAGATTGGTCCTGCTCTGGCAGGGGGGTTGGACTCGATGATCTCCAGAGGTCCCTTCCAACTCCTAACATTCTATGATTCTATGATTCTTTATGAGAGGCTGCCATCCCTCTAGTTGTCCCTGAGACCAGGTAGTGTGAACAAACCTTACTATTATTATTATTATTATTATTATTATTATTATTATTATTACTACTACTACTACTACTATTATTATTACTATTATTATTATTATTGCTATTGTTTAAAAATCCCAGTTCTGGTAAAAAGCAGTTTCTGAGGAAACAGGGCTGTTGTCCCAGGGTTTTCTTTGGTATAAAAGAGTTGGAGATGTTGTGAGTGAAAATCTGGGAGTACAAAAGGCGTGTCAAGTTCACATTGCTTACAGAGCTCCGGGCAGTCTGAGGCATAGCCTGAACAGAACCTCTTCTACACTAGCCAGAAAAAATCAGTATTTTTCAGGCCAGAACATTACCAGTCAAAAAGAATCTGGATTTTCTAGATACGAGGATTTCAATCTTCAGTTTCACCTTTGTACCTTATTTAAATAATATCACATCCTAAATGACCTTGGGAAACAAAACTCAATTTTAATTTACCAAAAAGAAAAGAAAGACAATTACAAGATGAAATTAGTTTCGGCGGAAGAGAGCAGGGGACGTATGAAGGATGCAGACGAGATGGGGAGGGCCAGGTATCCCTCCAGGTACTCATGCTAACTACTGCTGCTTCCTACTTGCCTTGCCTTTGTGATACCTTTTTCTGAGCAGCAGTAGCAACGACAGTAGCAGCTGTCAAGTCTCAGGGATGCAAGGCTCCCATATGTCCTCTCCCTTGCTCCAAAGTGTGCACAAGAAGCGTGCCCCTCTCACCCCACCTTGCTATGGTTCTGTATATATTAATAGTCTGATGTGTGCATAATTAATGCCAGAGCCCCAGGGGTACTAATAAAGCCTTAATGGCCTTGACCTGCCTCATGTGGAGCCTCCTCCCTCTTCCCATGGGCTAAAGAAATCCACTTAAGCTCAGGTTTGGGCCTTTACTCCCTGTCCAACTCATTGTAAGTGTGCCTGTCTTCAGCCCTTTCACAGCCATGCTTGTGCCTGGCCATGGCCCCCATTGATCTGGACCCTGACCTGGGGAATGTCTTCCTGGCTGGACCTCGGACCTGCCTCGTCACTATGCATGTCTGGCAATCACTGGGGTGTGTCTGACCCTCACTGGACCTGATCCTGACCTGATTCCTGACCTGACCTTGGACCTGCCTCATCACCATGGACTTGTCTGAGGATCTGGGCTCTTGGTTGAACATGACTGCCACCCCCGAGCCTGCCCTGCTCACCTTGCTTGGGTACTGTGGGACTGGACCCCCCGCTGGCACGGCCCCTGCCCTGTCAGCCACGTTCTGCCCCTTGGCTACTGGCTCCCCATCCTTCAGGGAACAGCCAGTCCTCACTGCTCCCTGATGATGAGGCTTAATTTATGATAAAAAATTAAAGAGTTTATATAGTATGTCTCATTTATTTCTCAATATGTACAGTATTACTATAATACTTCTGGTCATGTCTCAGTTCCTGTTGGACAAATTGTATTTTTCTGTCTTTAAATGCAGGAAATTAGATTGTTTTCTTTATTTTAAAGTCATCTGTACTTACATATCATCAAAGACAAGCTTTGTCCTTCTGCAGTCCCTGGGTGTGCTGGACAGAGGTGACCAAGGCTCTGTTTGGGACTGGGGCTTATTGCAGAGAACATTTTCTGAATTGACGTGAATTGCTTTCTAGACAACAAACAAGAGAGAAGACATTGAGGAACTGGCTACTAACTTCAAAAAAGCAACTAATAAACAACAGAGCATCTTTGCTCTGTGTTGGAAATGGGCACTTAGTTTCCCTACTGTTTCAGCAAGCAGTATGTATAACTGTCCTGTCACTGATTGATAGCCAGAAATTCACAGATACTGCTCAGAGCACTTCCTAAAGGGCTCGAGTTTCAATGTGATATACAGAAGAAATTGAGCTGAACTATTAGTAACTATCAAAACACTCTGAAACACAGTAAGTGAAATTATTAAAGAATAGATCTATCATGGTCATTTAGAAGATCGAGTTATATCTCCAGTCTTCATCTTCTGAACTAGCATTGTACCTTGCCTTGGGAGAGCAAGGCTCACTTGTTTGACTCGTTTCACACTGCACAACTGATGTGCCTATGTGCTATGAATTTGCAGCCCAAGGTCCAGGTTTCTTTCTGCCGTAGGTCCCTGATCAGCTTGAAAGATCACTGCTCTATGCTACAGTGGAAGCACATGTCTTTTGGCAGGGTCTCATGCATTCCCTCAGCTGCAGCCCTGTTCTTCATGTGGCCTCATGAGCCTTTTGTCCCACCAAGTGACCTCCTGTGTAGGCCACAACACACCGGTACAGTGCAAAGCAGAGAGTGCCCTGGGTTGGTTTTGGCTGATAATCACTGCCAGAAAACACCATTCCTTCTCTGTCAGGTGACAGATGGAAATACAATATGGATAAAATGGACAAAAAGCTCAAACAGATAAAAGCCACTCCCTGGCTTGCGGTCTCTGACAGAAATTCAAAGGACCACTTGGGCATGCCAGTTAGGTGCCAGACGGGAAGATGGGCTAAAACAAAGCTAACTTTAACATTTATGGTTCATGAGCTCTCATCTTCTGTGTATGTGGCACATCCAGTTTAGTTTAGCAGGCTAAAGTTTTCAGATGAATAACCAGATACGTAAGAATTTTATTGCAAGGGTTGTTAAAGTGTTGACCAAATGGTGCATTGCTAGGCTATGCAGAAAATCTCAGTGAAATGCAGTTGCTAAGGGTGTGGATCATAAAGCAATCACCTTTTACTTTTGATTCCAGCACATTTGCCTGTGAAGGAATTTAAATTGTTTTCAAGATATCCAGTGAAGACTCATATCATTATAATTCTGAACGGTTTATAAACCTCTAAACTTATGTTTTAGAAGCTAAAATGTTTAAAAATTTACATTTAATCCATGAAAAAATAAATTAATAGCTATGATATGTTAAAATGCCTTTTTATTGGAATATTTTTATGTAATCAATTTTATTTCAATTTACCATCTGTGAGATATTCTTGAAACACAAAATTTATGAGAAATTGTTTTTTAAAAAGTGTCCAAAATTAAGATTATAGTTACTACTTCCCCCTCCACTCTCAAAAAATAAATATATTTAAGTACATACATATGTACTTAACATATACTGTGGGACCAGTTATCCCCACAGCAAAAACGGCTGGAAGAGACCACTGCTACAGCTCAGGTAGTTTGTTTTCCTGAAAGTTGCTTAGGCACTAATACTTTGGCTTTTAAAGCCTCTTATGTATCAGATAACAAATACAACAAATAGATATAAGATAAAATATATAAAAGGTTTTTGTAGCAAGGAGAGGAGCATTGGCCTTTGTAGCAGCAGACGAGTGCCCTAATAGCCTGACTAGATGCTCCAGCAGTGGACATCAATATGATGGTACCCAAATTGCTTCTTCTAGTTTTTTCACACAAAACAGAAGAGGTTCAAGGGGAGGATGTGACAATATTCTTCCCTTGATCTTCTACCTGCAGTATCCTGTAGGCTGGAGGGTAGGGTATGATTTTTAGAGGTGAGAGAGAGAGATATGTGAATTCCCTCAACCAGAAGAGCTAACAGGCTCTTTGCTCCATCGTCCTAATCACAGAGCTCATACATAAATGGCAGGCAGCATCTACTCCTCTCTCTCTGTGCTCTGAAGACAGTGGCTACCAGCTGGTGTAGTAAAATGGCCTTTTCTGGAAGCATGCTCTGGACATGTTTAGTGTGATCAAGACTCTCTTATTGGTATCTGATTACCTGGGCTCTGATGGAACTGAGTTGTGAGGCTGGTGCTAAGCTGTTCACCGGTGTCAAGAGTAAGTAGAAGTGTCTGAGAAAGTTGGTTGTAAGACATGTAGGAGAACTTGTCTGCAGGCACAGACAGTTAGGTAGTGGCTGAGAAGACACCTCATACAGTAGAGGCCTTATGCACCACACTCTTGGATGTAAGGAGCTTGCATTGTGCCCAAGCAATACTCTGGAGGCCTAAGGCCATTCGTTTTGGGCCACTAGCTTTTACCTTTTGCTTATGTAGCCTTTGGTATTTGCCTGCTTTACAGCCTGCCCTCTTTCCTTTCTTCTGTGCCTTGCCAACTCCAAACCAGAAAAACTGAACTTATAATACAACATTCATTATTACATTTTTTTTTGCAAAACATACTGCAAAACTATCACGGACTGCAATACAAAGTGAAAAATATACAGCTAGGCTTTATATTGTGAACAACAGCATAAACTTACATTGAAGTCTCCGGGATGTGGCTGCGACTGGATTTCACCCTTATGTTTTTTGCTGGAGGAGATGGAAGGTAATAGACTGCTGC
The DNA here is from genome assembly GCF_013368605.1 of Nyctibius grandis. NCBI lineage: Eukaryota > Metazoa > Chordata > Aves > Nyctibiiformes > Nyctibiidae > Nyctibius > Nyctibius grandis. The sequence goes on from NC_090659.1 coordinate 51,686,369, forward strand.
CATTAGGTCTGCAGGAGGAAGTTAAATCATCGTTGGAGTATTTGTGTTTTGATGCATCAGAGAGAGGAGAGACGGGTGACCGAAGCATTTTCTCATTTTTATTTATTGGTATTGCCAAGCTGGAAATGGAAATTACAGTAATGGAGTGTCACAAAGCCGGCTTGGAGAAAGGTAAATGTTTTATATATTACCAAAACTTTGAATTTAAAACCTGCTGGCAGGATAAAGTCTATTGGTATCTGGAAACAAGCTTACAGTATTGGGACCAAGAGCTCATTTACAAATTTGTATCATGTTCCTCCTCTTTCCCATCAAGGCAAATTGTAATTCTGGAGTTAATATAAAGTCTGTATCAGAGTACTTGAAAAAAAAATACAGAGATAAATGGCCACTTGCTCACCATTTCTTAAGGGATAGCTGGAGACGAAGATTAGGCTCTGAAGTGTAAGTTCAGGTTATGGAGCCCTATTTCACCATTACAGGTGACAATTTATAAGCCATGGCAATAAAACCATATGTGAACTAAAACAGGAAATGTGTTTAAAGATGACTGGCTTGTCTTTGTGCTCAATACCCAGCCTTTGGTAGCACTGTTTATACTAATCTAATACAGATTTTGAAGACAAAGAAAGATAGGCTGGTAGTGCAGACAAAAGGAAACATATGCAAACAGTAGACACAGAGAAATGTGAGCTTCGTCTTCTAAAGAAGAAAGCTATAACACAGGCAGTATTTTCAGCTTTCATTTATTTGGGGGAAGCTTCAGATGAAGAGAAGTGAGACAGACTGTAAAAATATGCCCAGAAATAAACTTCAGATGCACTAATTTGAAGCAAATATTTAGCTGAAAATCTTAAAGCAGCACACACAAAATAAAAGGTGTTTTAAGGAGACAGTTTGTGTTAAGACTAAAAGTGTGATTAAGGTCAGAGAGACAATTTTAACACAATACCTTTCCCTGTCACATTCCCCTTTATTCAGCTTATTACTTTTTTATGGACAATTCTCTCTTCTTTATAGTTACTGTATCAGACAGTGTACACTTAATGGAATCGCAAAAAAGAATATGGTACAAACCATGCTTTATTTCTGCACATAATTTCAGGGAACAGAGCTAATTAAAAGTGCTCTTATCATACATTTGTCCATTTATCTGGCAAGTCTTTAAAAACTAGCTGTGAAAGAAGCCATGAATTGTAGTTCAGAACCTTTCCCATTTCCCACAGCATAGTACCTTTAAAACGCAATGTGAACTGTTTTGCTTTAATGACCAATGCTGTTTACGAAAGCAAGAATCAGGGTACGTAAGATGGACAACTGTGCCCTTCTTCTCCCCCTAAGAAAAATAAGATCTTTAGCACTATTTTGAACGTGCAGGTTGATGCTGTCATTTCTTTTCCTCTTTTAAAAACATAAACCTATGCCTTGACTAGCCATACTTATGCGTCATTGTCAAAGTGCAGGCCTAATGCATCCAACAGAAGCCATAGCTCTTTGGAAGCATACCCAAGCCTCAAAAGCTTGGCCCAGAGATTGTGAGGAGTAGCTGCAATTTCTAGCTGTGCTGCAGACCTTCTACATGGCCTTTGGCACATCGCGTAGGGCCCACCTAAGTGTTCTGTGAGCAGTCAAATTGCAGCAGCACGATCATCTTCTACTGAGAAGCTGTTGAAGAACAACCTGCAGTGAGCTCTGGTCTGCTGGGAGTGGGCAGATTGTGGCACCCGACATAGGTGCAAGATATTGGGGGTTTTGACGTTTCTTGACGCTGTAGCCTTTCTTGTCAAACAGGGCCTTGTTTAGTCTGCACCCCAGACTGTAATTCCACAGTAGAAAATGCTCATGTCAAAAGGTGGTTTTGCTCCTCTCATTGCTACCAGCCCTCAGCAGTGCTGACAAAACTGTCTGTGTAGCTCTGCTGGGAACTGAATAATAATAGCTTGGCCTAAAAAAAAAAAAAAACCAAAAAAGAAAGAGTTCTTGTTTCAGACAAGTTGCTTGAGTGAATTTACAGGAGAGCCTCACAGGCAGCTATGGTGGCACAGCTGGAGAGGGGATGTGCCAGCATGAGCAGCTGCTGGTTGCAAGAGGGACAGGAGGTCCTGACATCTGCACTGCTGGTTTAGCCACAGCCTCAGCAGCCCATCCTCAGCTGTGGGAATAATAGCATTTGATATCATGTCCTACAGTAGCATAAACCACAGAAACATCTTGGAAGCAGGGCAGACCAGGGAAGAATTAGGAGGCAAATATATACTTAAGACCTTCTTCTTTGTTTCTTTAATGTACAGTTGCTACCAGGAGTACTGACTATAATGTCAAGCAAAACATAAATTATTGTCCTGCTTCCAGGAAGCATAGAATTAACCCTGTGACACAGCAAGCTATGACAGCCATTCTATTCTCTGAAAATGAATGCGATGTAAAACATATGACACTGCGGTAACAGGAATGGCATGCCTGCGTGCAATCACCCACAATAAAACAAACAGTTCTGTGTATTGTTTTCACTTTATGAAACATATGTGACATGTCAGGACAAAGAAATTGAATGCATATTTTTGAATAAGCACTATATATATTAGTTTTCTCCATGATTTTTTCCAGTTTTAATGACAAGAATTGCTCAAACTCATCAGTGATATGCACAACAGAAAAGCCTACTACAATAAATAGATATATTCTCTAATTTTAGCAGTTCCACCCCAAGAGATACCCTGATACTACCAGAAAATGATTTTTTTTTTTAAATACTGATGACCAGCATGTACTAAGCAGGATGCAGCTGAACTCTGAAAAGATGCATGTCTAAGTTTGACTGCTGGAAGCCTCCAGAGAAACTCAGTACGATTGATCTGACATTGACAGGGGTCTGTGTGCATAAACCATGCCAGCAAATGCTAAATATTCATCATTTGTTTCATGCCCTGCATCCTTTGAAAATCTCATTGGTTTTAAAGTCTGAGTTCCTTGTCCTGAAATACCTACTAATTACACAGAATAGATTGCTTGTAATCTCAGAATTAGTGGATCTCAAGTATATTCTGGAACTGAGCATTGAAGGCATTGTTACGAGTATTTTTCTCAGTCTTTTCCATAGAGTTTATAGATAATTGTATTTATACAGTCAAACTTTAAGTTTGAAGCTCGTAACACTGTAAGGGAAGAAAAGGCTATAAGATGGTTGCCTATGTGAATTGGTACCTACAACACAGTGTTTGGGAATATGTCTCAGATGATCACACTGCTCTAGCTATAATTACTCATTCCATGAGCCTCACACTTGAACTCACAACTTCTTTGTGCAATAGGACAAAAATGCAAGTATATAAATGTGTCAGGAGCTGCTAACTTGTTCATTAAACCAGAAGAAAGGAGAATGCAGAGGGTAATTTTTCAACATAAAATGTGATAATTAAAAAATAAATCCTATTAAAGGAAAAAATAACACACAGCATTAAACTGCAACTAGTTGTATGACTTAGTGGTAAATAAGAAGGAAAATGCTTACCTGTTTTCATTCATATTGCAGTGATTTGCTGTTGTGATGCTGTGGGCAGAGGCAGCTAATCGTGAAGAACTCTCTCGCTCTAAGTGAGTCTTCTTGATGTCTCTGCACTCTTCCTCATTCTCACACTGTAAGAAGAGAAAAATAATAATCTTGTAGGCTTTGGATTTACTACAGATCCAAAAGTATTTCAACAAGTCAGGGGCTGGTATTTTGTGGTGGTTTGGTATTAATGATGACACTTTCTTTGAGCATATACCTAACATGGATCAGAGATGATTAGTCCATGTCTTAAAAAAACAAAATCTAAACAGGCAATGTGTAAACAAAGGAGTCAAATATAAAACTTGGTTTCAACCACTTCCCCACTTGCGCCTCGGCATAGTTTTTCTTTATATTGCCCTCTTTGCCCCTCTCCCGTGCACTTTTCTCTTGCCTAGTCCTCAATCTCATACCTCTTTTGTCTCTCCCTCTCTTTTCTTGGCATCAGTGACTGTGCCTATACTAGTAAACACGACAGAAGAGCAACTGGTGTTGAGGCCAACTGGTATGGCACAGCTCGCACCCATGTACTCATCTCACTCCTCCTTCAAATCAGGGTATGCCACATTCAGCTTGCCTTTTGGGAAGGGATCTTAGTCTGGTGCTGAGCGAGGGCCAGACACTGTCTGGAAGAACAGAAGTTGACTCAGGCCAAAACCATGTTAGTAAGCACGTTAACAGTTAAACAAAGCGGCTGACTATGTGCCACCACTTGACACTGCACCCTGGCCCTATCTGGCCTGCTAATGTGAACATAGCCAATGTTTCCTGCCACTATTTAATTTCATGTTATGTTCCTTAGGTTCTATCATTGGCTCCCAAAGGCTCTGCTTTCCCAACCTGCTGCAAAGTCCACATCCTTTTCCACTTCTAACCTTTCTCCAGTTTCTCTAACACAGCTCAGTGCTGGCTAAGTTTTACTTGTGATGTTTTGATTCTGCTGTATTTATTGCCTTGCTGCATGGCAACAACATTTGCTGTGTTATCCACTGCCACTGTGGCTGCTGCTATGGGGTTCAGGTTGTAGCAGAGCCAGGCAGGTCCTGAGTCTCTGCGAGCACATCCCCCGTGAAACTGGGGCTCGTTGCAGGGACTGAAGGGCTTCTCACACCTCAGTGCTTAACCATTCTCCTCCGTCTCTACTTTGCCTATCTTCTTGAGATCATGACAGAGGTGGAAGTGATAAGGACCTCTTTCTAATTTAGCAGTTATGCCTGATAATCCGTTCTTATTACTCTTATTCATAAAGTCTTCTGGGAAGGGGGATCACATATTGTGAGTTTGAACAGCAGCTGTCCCATTGAGGGTCTTATTCCAGGCTGAGGGGCAATTTGGTACTCCAGGAATGCCTTGTATTTATTTTATCACTAAAACCACCACCAACAGCAGTGCTTTAAGACAGAAGAGTAAAAGTTAATACGTGCCACAGAAAGTCAGGTTAAGCATTTCTAGAATGACTGCATTAATTTTGCTCTTCTATCATCTCCCCCTGTTTCCTTCTGGGTGTACAGCCTGGCACTATAACACTGGCATCTCCTATGGCCTAAAACATAAATATTTTGCTTCTGCCACTCTTTCTTGACTTGTTTTCCATTACTGTGCAGTTACTTCCATGCTACTTCATAAAGAAAGTGCAAACAAATGCATCTCAAAGCTTATCAAGGGTCTCTGTTATGGCTCTACCAGTGGCCAGAACAGGGTTGCCACCTTTCAGATACTAAAAAAAGAACCAAAAATGAAAAAAGATAAAAAAAAGGAAAGATTGCTTTAGATAAACAGTCCCCAAAAATATACAGATCAATCTGCACATGTACAGTAGCTCAGGGGGCAACAGATGACTGCACAGTAAAACTGTCCAGAAATTGGGCAGATGGTGATTCCAGTTCAGAGTGACTTTTGGGGTCAGACCAGTACAAACAAACCAGAAAGCCTCCTTGTTGGACAGCTGTGGCCATGGAGTGGAGGGGGCTTTCTCTCTGGCACTACTGACGGCTCAGAGGTAGGATGGAGGGGTGGATGTGACCAGAGGGCTGTGCCCACCTGGCTGTTGTGACAGTGCTGCTGGGGAGTGGGCAGCTAATGGACTACACTCCAACTTCTTACAGCTGTGTGAGAGCCCTGAGGTAAAAGGGGGCCGCAGTAGTGTGAGGGAGGCAGGTTGCAGAGCCAGGCAGGTTCTGAGTCTCTGTGAGCGTGTCCCCTGTGAAGCTTGGGCTCCTTGTGGGGACTGAAGGGCTTGCCTCTTGTTGACAATTGGAGGGGAAAAAAGATGCTGCCTCTCTTTTTTCCACACGTGCAGACCATGATAGCTGTTTATATTCCCTTTGCCAACATAAGCATCACCTCCAAATGCTCAGGTTTTGAGAGAAGCCACAGGAGAAAACTATCCTACTAAAAAGGCAGTGCCTTCGCTAAGGCGTGGAAAGCTGCATGCCAGCAGTGAACGCCATCTCCAAGGGCCTGTGATCCCTCACAGCCAGGAGTTTCCTCACCCCCTAGGATGGCATCTCCCCTGGGGCTTGGCTGGTTCCTACATGGTGAGCGGGGACAAATCCCAGCTCTGAAGTGCCGGCCCAAAGAAGACACTGCCATCGAGCACTGGATGTGGATGCAAGCGATGCTTGCCAGAGGCCCCCCTACCCACCCCGATCGGTCCCCCCGAAGCTCACCTTGCGTTTCCTTCTAGATTTTGGTAAACCCTTCTCTGCGGGGGTGTCAGCACTACTACCCTGCGGGAGGCTGGCCACCTGGCTTGCTCCAGCACTCATGGCCAGCGGCTCTTCAGGCAAATGCTCTGGAATCCTGGACAAAAGAGCCAAGTCAATGTTGACCCACAGCGACTTTACCTCATCACTGTCTTTCAGAGGAGACAGGAGCTCATTCCTACCGAAAGGAACCAGGGTGTAAAACTGTTCCTCCAGCTCCTTTGCTATTTCACTACTAGTCCTGGCATTAATGGAGCCAAAGGCACTGCAGCCGCCGTGGGGTTTGCTGGCGGCGCTGGTTCCCACGTCCTTGGCACGCGGCTCGGCCCCGGACACCGCCTGTGCCTTGGGCAGCGGGTGCTCCTCCCGCTCGGACTCAGAGCCCGAGTCAGAAGAGGATGATGAGGACGAAGACTCAGTCTCGATGAACTCCTTGGATTTGGGTGCCGTTTTGGTCGGCCCCCGGGCCCGACGCTTCTCGCCAGCCACAGCCGAGCGGGGCTCCCGGCGGTGCCCCGCTCTGCAGCCACTGCCGCTGCTGCCACTGCTGCTGCCGCCTGGCCGGGCCCTCGGCTCCTCGCCAGCAGTGCTCTCCGGAAAGCTGTGGCGCCCGGGGGGCTCCTCTGCCCCGTGGCAGTGGGGGCCGTCCCCGGCAGAGGTCCTCTCAGCCCGCCGCGGTGCCTTCTTCCCTGCCGCCCGTCTTGGAGGCCCGCCGTCAGCGGCGGGGGGTGACTTTTGCCTGCTGCCCTTGCTGCCTGGTGCTTTGTTGGCGGTCCTGGGCCGTGGTCCGTCCCCGACGGTGGTGGTGGCGTGGCCCTCCCCACTGCGGTGCTCAACCGGGCCGGCAGCTGGGGTCTTCTCGCTTTCCTGCCTCTCCGCCTTCACGCGACCGTAGTAGGGATGGGCCTCCAGTGCCGGGCCATCATGGTGGGTCAGGATGGGTGCTTTGTGCGGGGTGACTTTATTCAGCCACTTGTCCAGCTGCCACTTGTTGGACGAGGGTGGCTCAGGCTGAAAGGGAAACAGATGGAAAAGAGCTTAGTGCCCAGACCCTGCTGCCTGCACCTCAGGGACCCCTCAGGGACACCAAAACGCCAGGTCCCTCCTGGTATCACAGAGATTTTCCTTTGGTCAAGGAGCTGCCCCCGAGCCGTGGCAACCCCCTGTCCCTGGTCCTGTGTGGTGGGATGGAAGATGCACACAAGTGGGGATATTTTTGGTTTTTAAATGAGGTTGGGAAGGAGGACGGCTTCCGTGATTCATCATTTCTAAGGATGAATCACGCAGTGCTACTGGCATTGGCTTTACTGGGAAATGTTCCCAAGTTTCCAAATAGAAGAAAATATAATGGTGATAGGAAGGGAGGAAAACAAGGCAGGGGTACAGCTAAGGCTAAAGAAGGATAGCTAGTAGGAAAGCTAGGGATATGTATTTTGTGTCCTGCACCAAAAAATGTTTAAAAAAGCATACAAGGAGGCATGTAGTGGGTAGCTGGAGGGCTAACCAGGTGGTTTGTATAATCTGTCTGGTATTGATGTTATAATCCTGTGAGATCCCACAACCATTTTTTGTGTTGTGGTAGTGTCAGGTGCTCATTTTGTGAGTGTTGTGCGGCTGTTAGTTTTACTCTTTGTTCCTGTCACAACATGATCAAGTTATAAGAGAGCATCTAAAATATAATTGTGTTTGGACAGTAAAGAAGTGGGGTAATTACGATTTCAAATATAACCACAGCTCAGACAATGTTATTTCAGAACAATGTGCAAGTGTTTTCTAGTGCTTCTTGCAATCAGTAATTTGAATGTAATAAAATGAAGAGGAAAGGCAAAAAACCCCCAAAGAAATAAATGCTAGTGTAGATGGCCAGCCATAACCTAACCCCACAGAAGCTAATGTGAAAAGTCCCCTAATTTTCTTAACTGGAACCAAAATTTGATCCAGTAGGCTATTGCATATGAATAATCAAAAAGCGTATCATGAGTCTGACATGAAAACTGTCAATGCTCTGGAAGAAAGTTTGCTCAAGAGAGAATATCCACAGTCTCTAACTTAGAAGTGTCTCTTATTTAACTCCTTATTTAAAGTAGGTGCCTGAGGGCAACGCAGGTTTCCTGCATAGCCAAGGGTGTCTCCAGAATCACCCACTGAGGGCTGTATTCGCTCTACAGGGAGCAAAGGCTCCTAAAAGAAGCAAAAAAGTTAGACATTGGAATTCACATGATACAAATATTCCTTCTCTCAAGTGTCTAATTTACTCATTATCGAGCTATCCAATACCTATGGGAATTTGCTGGATTGCCTTAAGTTTATTTTTTCTTAAGCATACTCCCTAATACCTTACATGAGTAATTTCTTTCCTGAGCTGTAAATCTTGAAAATGGATGGGCAACGTTTCTCTTGGATGAAGATGTATTTTTACAACTCTTAACTCTTCATGTAAAATAAACAGCTTTTTTTTTTTTTTGATTGCTGCTGAAAATACAGATAGATTTGTTTGGTGACATTCATTATGCACATACTGAATTTACAAGATATATAATAAAAGGTTCACTATACATGGAAGTCTTTGTACTGTTGAGGTGTATTTAAGAAAAGGACATACATCAGAAGCACATGGGGAAAAACATACCTCTGCCCATAAGTATAGGCCAGAATGAGGGCAGCTTGAAAGTCTAAAAGAACTTCCAGCTTTTCTGTTACATCCCATTCTGTATCTTTATGTACCTTGTAATTCTTGAAAACAGTGGTTCACAAAATATGGATTTCAAGTGATCACAGTAAACCAGCAGAAAACAGTGACTGACTGCTACAGTGCCATAACTTGGAAACGTGGTACTTTCCTAGAGTGATATGTCTGCTATTTAGGCAGAATAACTACAGTCCCACCAACCTATAAGCTAACTATAAAGTCTAATAAAAAGGATCAACAATGTTGCCAGCTTTACTAATTTTGTCAGAAGCTTCAGGACACTCGTTATTTTTTCTTAAAGCCTCAGCTCTCAGAATCATGGGCTTAGATGCACATCCAGAGTTTATTTAAATAAAAATTCAAATCCTTGTGGCTGCTGAAAAAAACCTTAAGATGTGTCTGGAAAAAAAACACTTTAAGATGCATCTGCTAAAAGCAAAAAGCCTGCAGCCCATAAGGTAAATTAAAAGAACCCAAATTGTAAAAAATCAGAATTTTAAAACTTTTCTCAGTATTTCTGGGCCCTGATACAGTCTTAAGAATATCTGAGATTGTCAGTGTACACAAGTGATGTCAATTCACTTTTGGAAGTAATTTATTCAATTGATTGCTCTAACTGAAAAGTACTGTACTTAGAATTCACTTCAAAAAAGCAAGGTACCTGGGGAGAGAACAAAATCATGACAGCGAAGAATGAAGAGCAGGCCTGGTAAAAAAGGAGATTGGGAAAATTTACTTGAAAGTTTTTGCCAGTCCACTTTACATGCCTAACTGCAGTTATTTGTGGGACAATAAGAAAATCCCTAATTCTCCAGTCCACACCACCCCCCTGAGCCTGTCACATACCATTCTATGGAAGAAAAGATGGTTTTCTCAAAGCGGGAAATTTTCAGCAGCACTTAAGGATGGAAACATATATGAATATATATCTAGAGTGATCAGGTAGCAGAATGGAAGCCTACAGAGGGCGGAAGCAAGGGCAGGTAGCCTGAGAAGAATATAGAGAAATTGTCCAAGCAGCCAGGGATCAGGTTAGGAAAGCTAAAGCCCTGATAGAATTAAATCTGGCCAAGGATGTCAAGGACAACAAGAAAAGCTTCTATAGGTATGTCAGTGGTAAAAGGACTAGGGAAAATGTGGGCCCTCTCCAGAAGGAAACAGGACACCTGCTCACCTGGGATATGGAG